>NC_092815.1:155323031-155623031 GCF_023375885.2 Dermacentor andersoni | reverse complement strand
TAGTGTTGAGGTATTTGTACAGAGATCACATTGATTCACAGTGGACGAAAAGAACTAGAAAGTATGCGGCCTGTATGGCGAGCAACACAGCAACAAAGAAGGTCAAGCGGAAAATCAGAGAGGCTGAGATTGTCTCATGGGTGGTGGCAATGGAAATGAAACCTGCCATGAGTAACTACTTAAGAGTAAATAAATGAAACCAGGAGAGACACAATTTATGATAGCTCAAAGGGAAGCTAATTACTTTTTTAAGCGTCATAAGGATGCCCTAGAACATGCATTTAAAAAAAAGAGATCTAAGAAGGGAGAAGAAGCGTGTGCTTGCTGCGGAAAAGTTAGGGAAGCGATAGAGCATGTTGTATTAGATTGTGAAGATATCTGCCCAGCGGTCGATTTCGGAATCACTGGCCTCTTTGAAGCCCTTGGGTTCTGCGAGAGCAGGGGCTAAGTAAACATGTCCGACATACAGATCGGTAAGAGGCGATTAGAAGATCGGTGGAAGAATAGTGGGGAAACTACAAACAACGGAGGCGTGCATGAACAAAGTTCACATTCGTGGTTCAGATACCTTGGTTATAGGAATTCATTGTGTTTTTTTTTTTCGATTTCTTTTTTTTTTGAGCAGGGGTAGGACATTCGGGAACAAAATAACAAGATCTTGGTGGCGCAAATCACCGCCTCGTTCCAAGGGAGACGCTCATAACATCTTGACAGAACGCTTGTTTCTGTGCTCTCTGCATTTTTGGTGAACTCTTTGCCTCTCGGGGTGTCTCACCTCCCCGTCTTGCGACCATGGACGCGGAGCATGCCACAGGTCCGCCTGGCCAGAAGTCATCACGGCTGTCAACCGCAAGGAAGCGAATTGGCTACCCCGGCGACACCGAGGACACCGAGCTGTACTCTATGTCGGAAGACGACTCATCCGACGACGGCTTCATACCCGTCCGGAGTAAGAGGGCGAAGAGAAAGATCGCCAACACAGCGCCGTCACCTCCTGCGAGCACTACGACTATGAAGTCAAGGCCTGCGCGCTGGCCACACGTCATCATCTTTATGCCGGAAGAACCGTCAAGCAACCTACGGTTGCTGAACGGGCAAGCCCTATCCATTTTTCTCTGAACGTGCGGTGCCGGATCAAATTAAAGACATCAGAATAAACCCACGCAAGAATATACTCGCCATAGACGTGTACAACGCGAGTGCGCTTGGAACACTTCAAGAAATCACGGAGCTTGGCGGAATCAAAATGCGCCCCTTCATCCCGATCGACGACACATCGATAGCCGGTGTAATTTACGACATTGACATTGCCATTCCCAATGAAGATTTACCTAGCCTCATCAAGCCGGCAAACGAGGGCACGATCATTACGCAAGTGCGCCGTCTTGGGAATACGCGCTGCGTCAAAGTAATCTTCAAGGGGGATTGCATACCCACAGGCTAGGACACGTAAAGGGCGTGTGTCCCAACTCGCTTCTGTGTCCCCGTTGCGCTGAACCTCATGCAGAAGTGACCTGCGGTGCCACAGTTCTGAAGTGCGCCAACTGTAGCGGCCCTCACGCGGCCTCGTCGAAGGACTGTCCCCGCATCAAGAGGGAGCGCGCGGTTCTCAAGCAAATGGCGAGAGACAATTCGGCCCACAGGGAGGCAGCCGAAGTAGTCCGGCGTCGGCGTCGACGTAGGCGCCATCGTACGTCTTCGAAGAAGGCGTATGCGCGAAGTGACAGTACCCACTCCACTGCGGTGTCAGTTAGCCACGCCGCGAAAAGGCCCACGACTTCCACGAAGGAAGCAGAAAAGACTCTATCTTTAGAGGAGTGGCCTACGCTACCGAGCCGCTCCCTTGCGAAGGAACCTCAGAAGGTCGGGGCCCCACCTGATCCTTCTCCGGCCATGGATGATTCACCTAAAACAGACCGCCAAGTCATCTCGATGCTACGTTCTCCCATGGAGGCCATTCGAGCAATTTTAGTGGACATCGGGACACCCTGTGCTCAAAACGCACTTAAAGTGCTGGACGCCTTAAGCCCAGTGCTTGAATCCCTCAACTAGAAAGATGGCTACCCATACCCCATCCTTCCGAAAAGAAGTCAAGGCAGCGTCCGTCATGCAGTGGAACGCCAGAGGGCTAAAATCACGAATTTCAGATTTCCGTCAGTATGTGTACACCAATGTTTCCACTCATCGTCATTTGTGAGCCCAACTTGTCGAAACCAATCAGACTGTCAGGGTACGAATGTTTCATGTCATCAACAAATAGTGCATGCAGCAAAATCATCATTTTTGTTCGTCGGGAACTCACCTATGTTTTGCAACCGATTGCGCCCCACGACGACAATCAGTATATATGCGTCACAGTTAAAAAGAACAAACTCTTGTTTTCTCTCATAGGCGTGTATATATCGCCTTCCAACAATTTCGACACTAAAAGATTAGCGGATATCTTGAGTGTTTGCCCCGCCCCATGGGTCATCATAGGAGATTTCAATGCACACCATCCAGCATGGGGAAGTACAAAGACAAATGCAAGAGGACGAAGATTATCAAGCATCGCCTACAACTATGGCCTTACTCTCTTGAACGATGGTAGCCCCACCTTTCTTCGAGGCGTGACATACGGCAGCTGCCTCGACCTTGCTTTTGTCTCCAACTCTCTCGCCAGATATGTGAAGTGGTTTCCAGATATTGAGACACATGGGAGTGATCACATTCCCACCTATCTGAACATCAAAGGCTTGTCGTCTAGATCTGGCCCACGGAATACCATTCGGACGATTCAATGGGCCAACTTCAAAGCTGATATGGAAGATGCCTGCAGCGAGGGCCTACCCTCTGGGTTAGAACAAACAATTAAAAATACGATGCGGAACGCCACTCGCATACTGACGATCTCTCACACGCGAAACGACTTCGACATAGAATTAGAGCGACTTCGCGCACTTCGTCGCCGGGCGGAACGTCGATATCGGCGTACAAGATCAATCCATGACCTTAGGGCAGCCAGGAGGATACAAAAGAAGATTCAGCGTCGAATGGATAGATTAGCGTCGGAACGTTGGGCAACGTTTTGTCAAACACTCGACCCCCGCAAGCCGCTGTCTCACATTCACATTTGGAAAACGGTGCAAGGTCTGCGTTGCCTTCCGGAACAGCGTTTTCCATTCAAGGCACTCGCGCTTTTCCAAGGGCGGCAAGACATCGGTGTCGCAGAAGACTTTTGTGCGCGAATGGCAGACCAAGCGACACGTCCAGATCCTCCAGCCCGAGATGATGTCCCCCATTCCCGAGATTGCCGCATGGACCTTCCTTTTACAATGGAGGAGCTCGAGGCGGCACTAGCTCTCTGCAGGCGCTCATCATCTCCGGGTCCAGATGGTATATCATACCGAGCCTTGTGCTATCTCGGAGAATCCGCACGAATAGCACTATTGAGTCTCTACAACACCTCATGGCAGGAGGGAAATGTTCCTGACGAATGGAAAGCGAGCCGCCTGGTGCCAATCTTGAAGCAGGGCAAATCCCCGCTAGAGCTCACCTCTTACCGCCCGATAGCGTTGGCCAGCTGTGTAGGAAAGATAATGGAACGGATGATCCTTGGCCGCCTGGAATGGTACCTTGAACACTGCAAGATTTATCCGAGTTCCATGGCTGGTTTCCGACGTGACCGCTCTTCCATCGACAATGTAGTTGATCTCGTTTCATATGTCCAGCACGAAAGGTCCCGTAAACGTTTATCTGCAGCTTTATTCTTAGATGTGAAAGGGGCATACGATAACGTATTACATGAGGCTATTCTCGACGCTCTTGTGACGGTTGGCCTAGGTGGCCGAGTATTTTTATGGATTGCAAGTTACCTATCTGCAAGATCATTCTATGTATTAACTGACGATGGCCCAACTACGCGACGCTATACCAGCAAGGGCGTTCCTCAAGGCGGTGCTCTCAGCCCGACGCTATTCAACCTCGCTCTTATTGGGCTTGCTGAACACTTGCCAACTACCACCAAAATTTCAGTATACGCAGACGACATCTGTCTCTGGACTTCGGCAGTCACACGTCCTCAGATACGTGCACGGCTTCAGATAGCGGCTACTTTGACAGCGAGCTACTTGTGTGAACAAGGTCTCAGCATATCGCCAGAAAAATGCGCCCTAGTGGCGTTTACTCGCAAACCAATGACGCCTTATGTCATCTCAATCAATGGGCGGACCATTTCCTATGTCAGAACCTACAGATTTCTTGGCGTAATTATCGACCGAGACCTCTGTTGGAGCCCGCACGTGGCTTACATGAAACGACGCCTAACAGCAACCTCCCAGTTGTTTAAATACCTGACAGGAAAGACGTGGGGGATGTCAGTAGATGCAATGCTGAGACTCTACAGAGCTCTCTTTCTCGGTTTTTTAAGATACAGTATACCTGTACTGAACAACACCTGCAAGACAAATATTCGTGTTCTGCAAGCAGCGCAAGCTCAAGCACTCAGAGTTTGTCTTGGTTTGCCGAGATGCACGTCAACTGAGGCAACTATTGCGATTGCTCGGGACCATCCAATGCGTCTAGACTCACATCACGGTGGAAACCCTGAGAACGCATATCAGACATTTGGCACGGGCCCCCTATCACCACCTTGCAACACTACCTTCAGACAGGCACCAAGCATCATTCTCAAAAACTATTGTCAAGTACAACGACAAACTTCCCTCGGGCTTCACCGCTGCGTCTAAACCATCGATGCCCCCTTGGTGCCTTGTCAGCCCCACAGTCCATCTCAACGTGCCAGGAATCGGGAAAAAGTCTGAGCTGTCGTCGCCTGTGCTGAAATAACTGTCTCTGCTTCTTCTGCACGAGAGGTACGCAGACAGTGCACATATTTATACTGACGGTTCCACAAACATCCAGTGTTCGTCCGGTGCTGTAGTCGTCCCAGAAAGAGGTATTACCATCAGCTTTAGGACTGACCACCCAACGACATCTACATCTGCGGAACTAGCTGCTCTTCGAGCTGCACTTTGTTTTGTCAATCGGGAACCACCTCGACAGTGGTCAATTTTCAGCGACTCAAAGGCAGCCCTACAATCTGTACTATCAGCTCTGCGTCGCGGGCCATTCGAACAGCTCGTATTCGATATTAGATGCCTACTCCATACATCACATGAGAAAGGACATCACGTGACGTTTCAGTGGCTGCCAAGTCACTGCGGCGTCATCGGAAATGAAGACGCCGATAAAGCCGCTCGGACAGCTCTTGAAGACACACAGGAAGAGGCCATACCACTTTCACGGTCCGACGCAGCCAGCAGACTTCAAGTGCTTGCACGGGAGATCACGCTCTCTCTATGGTGCACACCAAGCAGCCAGACCAACCGCAGCAATCACCAACACGACCTGCCCTCCTTGATGCATCTCTGTATGCCAACCGGACTCCGCCGAAGTGAGGCCACCCTGCTTTATCGCTTATGGCTAGGGGTGGCCTTCACGAAATCTTACTCGTTTCGCATTGGAATGGCCGACAACGCTCTCTGCAATGCCTGTCTTTGCGAGGAGACGCTGGAACACATTCTGTGCGACTGTCCTGAATATAATGTTCAGAGACAGTCCATGGCGTCCGTTCTAGCGCACCTTGACAATAGACCATTGTCAGTTGCAACCATTTTCACATATCGCCGACTGAAGACATCGCAGCTGAAAGCGAGGAAGGGACTACTTCGGTTTATGAAGGATACGGGCTTGGACAAGCGGCTGTGACAGTGATGTCACGTACCGCACAAGAGTGACAGACTGTAACCAACGATGTGTGTGCCGTGTTATGTGCCCTCTATCTCTTCTCCCCATCTTTCATCTCCCCCATCCCGCTCCCATGTGTAGGGTAGCAAACCGGTTAGGCAAAACTGGTTAACCTCCCTGCCTTCCTTCTCCACTTTTTCCTTCCTCATAACATCCATCTATCCATCCGTGGTCGCCCACGGCGCTTGGTTTCTTGCCAAAACCTATTAGGCGCACAACCAGACGATGATGGTGAAAGAAGACGGGAGACACATGAACGCTAACTTAAAACAATTTATTGATACCTGCGAAGCGGTATATAAAGGGTTTTTCGCCGAACTTCAGGCAAACGCAGCTAACAAAACTATCAGTGACGACGCAAGTATAGTGATTCTTTTCGAAGAAAAGCAATGGACGGTTTCGACACACAATTATCAACTCAACTATCAGTCGTCGTTGCCTCGATAATATCACGCGTAAGTTAGCAGCTGCTTCTCGTGACCGTGACGCATTAAGGATAGATTGGCACGCAGCTGGATTTTTCACCGAAGTCTGCGCTGTTGGGCAGAACTGGAAACACCACTAGAACCATCACTACAATCACACTTACCAGAGTGCACATTAAGAAAGAATCCGCACCTTTCCCTCACATTTCTACAGTGTTCACGGATGTGGTCATTTACACACTTCCCGTTCTGACCTATACAAGTCCGGCCACAAGCAATCGGTATACTATATACAACCGATTTCGCACATTTCACCTACCACATTTCACCTATACCCACCATGTTAATGCACCAAAACATCAAAAGAAATTTACTTGCTCACTGGGAAAAGTTATTGCGCCAGCATTTTATCAGGAAAGAAAAGAAAGGCGTGCACTCTTTCGTTCATGTCTTGCTATGGGAGCAATATCCTGCATCACAAGCAATCAATCAGAGGCACGCAATGCATCAATAAATAATTCGGATGCATGCATGCACATAAACCTGCAGTTTCTGTGGCCACAACAGAGCGCAATAAGTGAGTTGGACAGATGTAGCATCAATCGACGCCTAAATAAAAATTGCGAAGTACATAGAGTAGGTTACCCATAAAGCATAATAAAATAAAATAAAAAAATAACATAAACGCTTTTTCAATTCATGTCAGATGCCACCGTTTTGCTTTTCGGTATTGCCAAACTGCAGAATCTGGAAGGAAGAGAAAGTTAAAATTCAATGCATGAAGTCATACGTGAAAGTTTATATAGCGGTTGTCAGAAAAGATTTAAAAAAAAACATTAACTCTCGTTGGTGGAGTTCTGCGCGCTTGTCGAGACTTCTCATAGGATCAAAATTGATGCACACTTATTAAATACGGCATCTCCAATAGCCGCTGCGCTGATTTGGGCACTCAACTCCATCTTCGATCAGGAATATATTTTGGAGCCGCCGTGAAGTTTGTAAACGACGGGAATATGCCTTTAATGGACCGGGGCGGGAGCTAGGGAGATAGGGCGGGGTAGGGGGCATATTTGTTCATCGTGAGCACGAGATGTGCAATTTTCCAAGGGCAGCACTGCTAGTGCTAACATAAGTGTGGTCGAATGATCTGTTGGCTGAGCTGACAGCGTGCTAAACTTGTGATAGGAATGCGCTTTCTTCACGATCAATATTCAGACCATCAGACACGCCTGAAGCTTTCATTTGTTGCGTGAGGGATTGCGATGGCCACCCGTCGTGGTGGTGCAGTGGCTATAGGCGCTCTGCTTCTGAGCCCGAGAAGTTCCGGACGCGGCGGTGGCATACCGATGGGTGAAAAATGCCAAAACGCTCGTGCGCTTACGTTTAGATGCGCGTTAAATGCCCCCCCCCCCCCCCCCTTGTAAAATTTTTTACGGAGAATCCCAGTGCTGAATCTCTATAGTTCGATTGTTGGTTTGGGAAGTTAAACGCCATGAATCAATCAATCGTTCAATCGACAGGATTGTGTCTTGGCTGGAACATATATCGGCGACTGTTTACGAGAAACGCGAGACTACGTAAGGTGGGTAGGAATTGTAATACTGTGCTTGAAGTTCGCAGGGATGTTTGTCAGATTTAGGGCAAGCATCTTTTCTCTTCACCAACACGTCAGAAATATGAAATTAGGAAGTAGATGGTACGAATTTCATTCGCTCGTTTCTATTCTTCTTTTTTGTTTTCGTCATTCACCGTCACTGACCAGCGGATAGTGGTGGTAACGCCGATGGATCGGCATTCGAAACACTTACTAAACTCCAACACCATTTGCTTTTGAATAGAACCGTTACATTATCCTGACCTAAAAACAAGAAAGGGGCTGACAGATGGAATAGCACACTGTGGTATAAAGTTTGTAAACAGGGATGAAGTGCCTCAGACAGGCTGGCCAACGTTTCGATAGGAGGACCTATCTTCGTCAAAGGCGGCCTCGTCATCCTCGGCGTGTTAGTTTTAAAGGGTTAGTGCAGTGACGTCACGTGCGGGTGTTGTCGCTGGCGGCTGGTTTTAAAGAGAGAGATTACAAGAGGAAACAAGCGCTGTCGTCGACGTCTGTGAGCTTCATTCTCAAGACGAGGGGACAAGAGCGTGAGAGTGGGCACGCGGGGAGAAAAGAAAAGAAATAGAAGCAGAAAAAAAGGAAAAAAAAGAAAAAAAAGGCGGGGGGAACCAGGGCGGCACCAAGACAGACAGAAAAAGGGAGGAGTGAAAGAAAAAGAAAGAGAAAAGTGAAATCTTTAAGAAATACGGGGGCTTGGGAGCGTGTTGGGGATGCGAAATGTTAGGAGGTATTCAGGGGGAGTCCTTGGCGGCATGTTTTTGAGGCATTAAAACGGCCGGTCAAGCGGTCAGCGCGCGAGTAACACAAAAGACAAAAAAAAAGAGAAAGGAGAAAACCCAGACACACAAAATAAAAAAAAAAAACCATGAGTTGAAAGTGACTTGAGTAGCATAGTAGTAATACGTCGAGTAATTTTGAAATAGTTAAGGTGGCGACGAGGAGTCTGCGGTGCAATGTATGGGGTGACTGAAAGGCAGCGGCATGGTCTTTCAAGGGGCACTGCCCCACGCGCTTAACGTAGGTGTCGTTACGGCGGTAAACAGAGATGGCGATACTCTGGGTTGAGGCGCCGAAAAAGGCATATTGACTTCGGAATGTGTTGTCGAGGGGATTTCAAGAAAAAAAAAAAGAAGATTAAAAAAAGGGGGGGAGGGAAGGGAGAGGGGGAGGGGGGCCGAAACCGGTATAACAAACAGGAGGGTGACGCGCGCAGAAGGGGGCAAGTGTACATGGAAGAAGGGGATCGTACAGTTGGTATAGACGTAAAAACCTGAAAGAGTACATTAAATTGAGTAGTAGGCAGGAAAAAATTTTTTCGAAATGGAAGAGTAGGTGAGGTTAAGAATTAAAGTTGGCTGGTGGCATAATGTGTTTTGTGTATTGGTTGATGATATGAGAGTTTCAGATTTAAGTTACAGCTTTTAAAGATTCTAAGTTGCCGCGTGCCAAATTAATTCCTGTCGGGTTTAGGCAATTAAACTTGTGTATGAGGTATGATTCCGTATACTTCCTTTCGCGAGGGGAACGGAAATTCGTTTGTAGTATATAGAGCCTTGCTTTGTCAAACATATGTCCATGTTCATTAAAGTGGCTGGCTACTGCTTTGGGTAAATTGTGTTTTGTGTCCACGCGGTGACCATTGAGTCTTGTATTAATTTGTTGCCCAGTCTCACCTATGCATTGTTTGCTACAAGCGGCGCATTCTAGACAGTAGACTACGTTGCTTGATGTGCAGGTGAAAGCCGAAGTTACCTTGTGTGTGTAATTCGACGCTGTACTTTTTAGTGTAGTAGTAGATTGAATGTGTTTGCATGTAGAGCACCTGGGGCGGCCACAGAGATTGGTTCCCAACTTCTTCTTTTTCTGTAGTTTGGCGTGCACAAGAACATCTTTAAAATTAGTGTTGCGTCTGTAGGCCACTCTGGGAGGGTGGGGAAAAATCTTCTTAAGTTCCTGGTTGCTGGTGAGAATCGGGTAGTATTTACTTAGGATGTTATTCACGTTTGGGAGTGCGTTTGAGAATTTAGTAGTAAGAAGAGGCGTTGTTGTTCTTGTGATCCTCGGGCGGGGCTTGAGGACCTCGGCTCGATCAAGTTTGGTTGCAGCGATGTAAGCTGTTTGAAGGTCACTGTTTGGGTGGTTCCTGTTTGATAGAGTTTCTTTAAGGTGATCGAGTCTATCTATGTAGTCTTGGTTTTCAACGCAAATGCGACGTAGTCGTGTGGCTTGGCCTTTAAAGATGCCTTGTTTGCAATGTCTGGGATGGTGGCTGGTATATTCTAGGTACTGTTGTTTGTCGAAAGATTTCCTATACAGCGTTGTCTTTAGTTCACCATTGTCAATGTATATTGTGGTGTCCAGAAAGTTTATGCGCTCAGTTGAGGATTCTGATGTGAATTTTATTGTTGGGTGAACAGAATTTAGAAAGGCTACATATTTATCTAGACGGTCTTGACCATGTCCCCAGATTATGAGTATGTCGTCTATGTATCGTAGGTATGTGTGGGGCTTGGTAGTGCAGCGCGATAGGAAATCTGTTTCTAGAATCCCCATAAATATGTTCGCGTAGGTTGGTGCAAAAGGCGTACCCATGCTTGTACCATGTATCTGTAGGTAGTAACTCTCTTCAAATTCGAAGTAGTTATGTGTGAGAACTAATTCAAGGAGAGACAGGTAGACTTCAGTAGAGTGTTGTGCACTGTGTTTAGACAGCGTTTGTTTTATCGAAGATAAACCATCAGGGATTGGAATGTTGGTGTACAGCGCCGTGACGTCTAGTGTTGCGAGAATTGTGTTGTGGGGTAGTGTGCCTTTAGTATTAATGTCTTCTATAATTCTCAGCAGGTGGGGCGTATCTTGTACAAAGGACGGAAGTGCTTTTGGCAAGTCACCTGACCTGTATTTCACATTTCTATGCGCATGCCCTTAGATTCCGAAGAAATTCTGCCAGCCAAACCGCATCTTCATGCTTTCACATATAAACGACACTTCTTTACTTCGCTTCCTTGTTTCGGTCCCTAGATGAAAATAAAATCTTTATTGGGTTTTCGTTATCCGTAACAAATTTCTATTCGCAGAGATGTGGAACTTCATTGTGGTAATTAGCCTCAGGTATCTTTTTTCTCAGGGATTTAGTCTACCGCTAGGACATAAAGAGCTGTATAAATCAAACTCCGACGCTTAAGTTGAAGTACACCGAATTATTTACAGGCCAGCGGCCACATTGCATGAGGCCATAGAGTACTCCATGATTGGAATATTGCGGCAACCTCAGATGAACGGTGACTGATAGAAGTTCATTAGCTTTCCTGAAATATAGCAGTTCCTGCTCGCTGTGTGAAATTTAGTTTTTTTAGAACGATGCTTTCTTTGCCTACTTTCTCGGTTTGCACGAGGCTGCCTAAGCTATTGGGTGCTGTTGCGCGCGGCGAATATATTTGTAGATATATGTATAAAGGCATGTGTCCAGCGAATGAAGGTACCAGTGAACAGGCCTGTATTACCTTAGTATGCTAAGTATGCAGATCACCATTATATTACTTATTTATTATATCACTTTCCTATGTGAAGCAGCAACAAATAATATGGGCTCTTGGGCATTTCCTGAACATACCAATCTCGCAATGGAGTGGCGAATGATAGTTAACAAATTGTTGTTTTTACTTTCTCTAATTTAGCCGCTCAGTATGTGCAACAGGGTGTATGTCGGTTCTTAGCCAATCCTCCAGATTGGGTATGTCTCACTTTGGCACAGGATGTACACAATCGCTTAATGTTCCTTGATACGTGTCCTAATACGTGTCTTATATGGATACCGGTGTCAGTCCGATCAGCATTACCGGATTCGGAGAACGCGCCTTTGAATAGTGCTAAGTGAAAAATATACAGAATTCCTCGCCGATGTTAAACTGACAAGAAATTTTGAAAAGGCGACAAAAAGCGCTTCTGTCGCGACATCAGAATTTCCGTCGTCGCGAGAGAATGTGGCCCAATTCAAATGCTTCGGCAGAAAGCGTCTGTCGCGACGACAATGTCGCGACCGGAAGTTCCTGTTCCGTCTTCAAATCTCTTGTTGCCACGTCAGGAAGTTCCTGTCACGACTTCGGAATTGAGTAGTGTAATGAATTGACAGGAACTCTTGGTCGTCGCGACAAAATACTTCTGCTATGACATGAGAACTTCTGTCGTAACTTCAGAAATTTATGTCGCAGCTACAACGTATGTCATACTTCAGGAAATTCTATCCTACGATAGAAATTTCTGTTCTGTTTCTTTACCTCGACTACGCCAGCCTCGGATGACGATTGTCAAAGTGCCAGCGGAATCGCCGTCTTCTTTCACCAACCTTTGTGCATGCTCGGGGTATAGATTTCTTGCCAGAAAAGTGACTACCTGTCATTTACTGGCAAATGATTAGGTTTTTTTTTTAACTTTGTTTTAACCCACCGACGATTCAGCGAGTGAATAACCATACATTTCTTGGTGTGGTCCTTTACGCGCATCTGTCCTAAAAAAGTCGTTTACACATGGTCGAGGAAAAAGTGCATTACGTCTTTCAAGCCCTGCGATGTCTGTGTGCATCTAGGTGGGGGCCCAACAAAATGTTGTGCTCGTGAGGCAGTGCATTGCTTATAACTTACTGGAGCTCAACAACTTGTCCTCTACTATAGAAAACACGAATTAAGTTCATTTTAACTAGATGCGCGAGGGTTTGCGTGAGACTACCAACTATGGTATGTAGGACCCTTATGACGGCAGCAGCGCACGAACATCCAGCCACTGATCTTCTACCAAGGGAAGTGTGACCTCATTTTTTTCTCGACTTCACCTGATAGCTTTGCAAGACGGGATTGCTACTTCTGCCGGTTACTTGGCAGCGTTTCTTACTCAATTCTAGACCATGCGCACTGGAGTGTCAATTCACGCTATCCAGCTTAGCTTTTTTCTGCACTGCAGATCAATGACGACTTTGCCAGGCTGGAGGAAAAAAAAAATGCCGTCTGCATCCATTTTGCGAAAATCTTAGCTCTGTGCCTCATTTGTGATCATCACAATGAAAGTATGCGTATTTATACTGACGCTTGAACAACTTCGTCAGGATCAACATCTGCATTTGCAACTTTATGCATTCGGACTAAGTCAAAGTTGTCGTCTTTCACATGGTATATCATCAATGGTGGCCGAGCTGCATGCAGCACTACTGGGCGCGGAAATCATTTAGGTACATGCAAAACCTGCTGTGTGGTCTATTTTCGCATACACAAAGTCGGCTCCTCAATGCTTACGGCACCTTTTCCCGTGTGATACAAACGAAACGACCATTTATTAGATTTCCTTTAACGATAGCTACAAGACCGTCATCAGGCCATCAAACGAAACACCGACAGCTTGCCGCACATGCCTGTGTGGCAAGAAACACAGAAGCCGACCAAATGGCTTGGCAAGCACATCGTTCCACTCGTGTCACACTAACTCAATTCACGAAGGCTGAAGCAAACATTAGAATGAAACAATTATGCAAATCTGCAACACAAGTTTATCGAGTTGACGCTAATTCTATTCACAGACTTTTTTATGAAGTTGACCGACAAGTGCAGTTTCCGATCTCTGCTTGTGCAGGTCGTGACGAAAACTATCTCAGTGATCGTATAAGGTTAGAAGTGGCATACACAAGTAGTCCTTCGAATTGTTCAGCTGTGCCTTAATGCACGAACAGCTGTTCGTGCATTCGTGAAAGAATGTGGAACACGTTTTACTAGGCTTGTCCTAAGTTTGAACTCCAAGGACGCGCTTTAAAGGCAATGTTAATGACTCTTGATAGTCATACATTAAGCATAGGAAAGTTGCCTGAGCCATGGGATAAGCATCATTACAGCGTTCAGATCGCAAAGCTTTAATTACCTTCTTTACTGAAAGTGACATGGTATTTATATATTAACATTTTCTATGTGCTTTGTGTGTTATTGTTAGGTCGCAGCATTCTTTCTGGATTATACATTGATTTGTGCGCGGTTTTTCTATACTGAGTGTTATTGTGTAAGCATGTCTACAACATGTTCTTTACTGCCTGATCATTTCTCTGGTTTCTCATATCACCGCACATCATTATCCTTTACTCATTGAGCAATCTATAGTTTATGAAAAAGCCAGTGGCACAACATTTTCCAATATTTCCAATGTAATGACAATGAATCACTTTCCATTCCCCCAACCAGCGCCTTCGAGATCGCACGCCGACCTTTTCCAGTGCCAACACCCCAGCAAGCGCCAAAACGGCTTTATGGTGGCACTTTCTGATAGCCAATGGCGCAACCCAAGCAGGTTGGGCGGCTATTTGTTGCCGCTCCATTGCGAAGTGGATGCCACTAAATCATCATCAGCGGCTGTGCCACCGGCAACGCGCAGAATGCCTATAGCCAATAAGGGTCAGAGACAGTCAGTGTCACCGAGGTCGCAGCATTCTTTCTGGATTATACATTGATTTGTGCGCGGTTTTTCTATACTGAGTGTTATTGTGTACCATTTATTCACTGCATCTGCGTAAGAGATATTCTCATTGGTAAACTTTTCTGTAAGTTGCTGCTATATTGGAAACCGTTGTCCTAAGAACACATCTCCCAAACGAATGATTCATGTCATTCCCAACTAACAAAGCTAAAGAAAAGTTAACATTCAATATAAGTCGTCTAAAATGGCGTGCCAAAAAGTTTCGTCGCGACTAAGTCGTCTGAAGGACCTTGCACAATTTCTAGGAATAGTTTTCTTCGGTGGTTGAGAAAAATATGACTCAATGCTGAGATTGGTATTCGGCGCAAGAGTCGAGAACTGTTATAAATCGCCATAAGTAAGTAAGTAAGGACGCCTGAAACCTAGCCAGGGCTTTTCGGAGGGAAGCAACGCGAAGTAATTTCCACGTTAGAGGAGCATTCGGAAAGCTTTCCCGAAAAGGCGTCGAACTAAATATTTTATCCATGCTTGTTCTTCAGGCTCTAACGACGGCTACGAATATGCAGGGTCACAGTAAGCACAAGGAAATAATCAGAATTATTGACAATTTCTTCAATATAAAAATTTTGAGCAGCACAGTATTTCGTACACGCTGGTGCGTCTGGGGACGCTGTGCCCTTAACCAGAAAGTAATATCGGTCCTAATACATTCTCTCTTTGTTGCCTCTTCTTATTCTATTCGTCTGACTTTTTGGGGTCACAAAGTGATCCTTGGAAAACGTATTATTGCGAAAGCCTTATATGCTCCACTATGCGAAAATCCGTCAATATGGCCGAAACAAGGTACCAAAAACGGCCGACGCCACAAAGACCAAGAAACGTGTCAGAAAATGGTCAGATTAACGTCACGTATCTCAGGGAGATTTCTGTGAACAAAATAAATTACGGTCTTTCAAAAGAAAATTTGGTAAATTTCGGTTTGGATGAGAACAGAACCCGGGCCTGCGGGGGGACGACATGAGCACGCTTCCGCGACTCCCCCGGTGGCTCCACGGTTGTGATTGACTAAAGGTGTGCCTAGTGCGTGCGAAGTTGCACACGTCACGTATCAAGAGGGCAAGCGAGTGCGTTGAGACGCTTGGCGCCTTTTGATGTGACATTACCGAGGCGCAGTTGGCACGCACGCGAAAACTTGGGGGGAGAATGCACACACGGAAAAAAAGATTTCACCAAAGTGATAATGCTTTCGCATTCCCACATGCAAGCACTCTTTTGTGTTTAAGCCGAATTTTCCTCCTTTTTTTCTTCATCCAAGCGCTTCTACAGTGCAGCTTAGACCATAGTACTGTGTTTAAGCTTTGAGTTTTTAATGTTCCTTACGTCTACACATCTTTGGCACATTGTGTCGCCTCTAGAGTGCTGCCGATCATGCCACACTGAAATTGCGATCTACACACGCAACAATGTAGACACTCTAACGCAACAGGAGTTTGGAACACCTACGTTACAGAAGCATTGAGTATAAGATTCGAGGTAATATAATTCATTTTGATAACAATACTTTCCTACATGTTTTCTCACAGTGCAATAGATCTATCTATATCCCCTTTGGTGACCATTTATTGTAGACTGCCAATAAGTGTGTCAAAGTTACATAATTTGATTCCACGGCTCTGCAGGCTTCGGTGAAGTAACTCAAGGTAGTTGGATAATTCTGTATTTCAGAGCGAGGGCTCATGAATTAGAGTAATGAAATTCTGATTTATTGCACTCTTATTCATATAGTGTTTTGTGATAGAACTAAGTAATCCTCTCAAATCCCACCACCAAGTTAGTCGTTTACTACAAGCATGGCAAGAAACAACAATTTTTTCGACAGTGCTGACAAAGCGTTTTGAATATCCCGTCTACATAAGGTGCCTTCACCATAGTTGTCGTCTGCAGAACTGCTATGGGCGCTGAACTAAAATAACGTCATATTGAGTATGCAGCAGCCTCAATTTACCTGCAAGGTAATGTTACAGGCTTCTTTCCTTGCCACTTTTGGACATAATTCGCGAAAACTAATCTCGTACGCAAATGCGTGCACCGTAACTCGAGGGGATATGACCAGCATTGCTTTCCTGAGGAGAGGATTAAATTAAGGCTGTTCGAATATTCGAAGTTTAGAATACAATCTGGATATTGCACACTAACATTCCGTATCCTTATTTTAAACCGAATTATTAGGTATTTTCTAATAATCAAAACTAACAAATATTTCGTAACAGCCAACGGTGAAAGTCTGGCCACTGTTCTCAGAATGCTAAACAAAGGATCGCAAGTTATCGAGTAAAATAATTTGTAATGCAAGCTACGTATTCGGTTTCGCGGTTGAAGCCTACATAACAAAGTGTGATGTTTGCTAGTAGTCTGTCAAGTACAGTTTTTGGCACTCTCTTTTCGCGTAGCCGTTTTGTTTTTTACGCTACACCCAGTGATCTTTTTTGAACCCTTTAAAATGTGTTTACGGCACACCAGTCAGTCTCCCAGCAGTTTTTTTTTGTTGTTTCCACACATTCTGGTCTTAGTTTCGCCAACTATTTGTTTAGCGTTTCCTAGGCTAATCTAGCAGCAGCCATCCGTTCCTGGAAAATTTTTTTGCAACCAGACTTTAAGGATGCTGACAGAGTTATTTCTGAGTGTTAAAGAACAATTAGGAATATTTTATCTAAAACCCTTGCTGTCTTTTCTTGTCTGTATTTTGCACCAGTCAGTACAGGCGCAATATGCCTGCTGTACGTACTATTTGCCGCTGCCTTTGATTATACGATCTTGGATACTTACTTTATATATTTGATTTGTATTCAGAAAAGTTGGAATTCCCTCAACTCTATATATTGAGCTAAGCAAGGTTGCACAGGTAATCTAAGGCTTAGAAAAGACAATAATTAGCATAGTATAATATAAAAAATTGCACGAGGGAATCTCAAGCTCGGTAATACGCAGAAAGATCGTACATTGACTGTTGTGATTACGAAATTGGGAGACATAGGGTTGGCTCGGCTGACACAGGACAAGGCTAATTATAGATCTCCGGGAAAGGCATTCATGTTGCCGTAGACTTAGAATGGCTAATGCGCAATACATTTACGATGAATACTTGATTACTGCACGTGAGACAGCTATAAATTAGGGAATCAGCAAGCACTGCGCCTATAGGGCCCGCAAGCTGGTTACAGGTGTTCTTTGGATGAGACAGGATGTTTTTTTTTTTTTTTTTTCAGAGAGAAACTTAACATAGAGGCTATTATTAAAAAATAAAGGAAATGTGCGTGGAGGTAGACTCTACCCAGCCACACTCACATTCGCTGTGTTATTTGTCAATATGCCGTCAACTTGGTGCAAATTCCGGGAGCAGTTGGAAAGGATGCGAGTCTATGAAATGCGTCAAAATCTGGAGGCATTTTCACGTAGTGAAAGCAATTTGAGAGCAAAATACGCGGTCGATTTGAATATTCCAAATGCATAGCAAATTTCGAAGACTTCACATCCCATCTCTCGTAACAGCACCTGTCTAAACGGCCAGAATGATTTTTTTCCTAATTTAAATATTGTAAACCCACTTCCAATGCCCAAGCGCAATATCATGATTATCGGTGAGCTATAGATTAATAAACGCAAACGACTCGAGTACCCAAGAACCCAATAGCCAAAAACGTGCTTTGGTTTTGCCGAGACCCAAGCGGATGGCGTGCGCATGCGCAACTCGAGCCTTTTGCGTTCTTTACTACAAAGCGCCCTTTTAGACCACTGGTGAGTTGGCACGTTCGAGCAGGAACTGGCCAAGTCATTTGACGAACCGAAATGACACTCGATAGTTATATGAACGTCAGTTCGCTTATTTCCACCTGGCGGCGCATCTCATGCTCTTTTCTTTTTTCGCATTAAGACGACTCACGCTATTTATCAGTTGCAGGTGGTACTCTTATTACGGCTTACGTTATCACGGCAAAGTGGAATTATAAATCCCACTGGAGGCCGCCTGGTAGTGGAGCGACCAAGCTTCTCTCTAAGGTCTCTCTCTGTTCCTTGTTTCATAATCTTGAACACCCTTCCTTCGCGAATCTTTTATAGAGAACTTTTCTGACAGTCCTGGGAGCAATATTTGCTGCAGACCCACCCAATTCTAAGGTTACTGGTTTCTCTGCTAATGCTTTATGAAAAATATTCCTGTAGATGGATGCATTACAAGCTCCACAGAGAAACAATATCTTTGAAAAGTAAATTTTTTACAGAGCAGAGAAGAGGTGCACCCGTTTTTCACTATACTATACAACGTGCAATTCATCTAATAAAGCAAAGCTTACCTTGCTTACTATTCAGGTACTATTACGATGAGTCCATCATTGCATTAACCAAATTCATGACCCAGGTGTGGGAGAAAGGAGAACACCCAAAAACATGAAAACAGGCGGACGTAGTCTTTATTCCAAAGCCAGGGAAAGTACCCGGCTTGAACAACATGCGACCAATCTCCCTCACCTCGTGTGTAGGGAAATTGATGGAGCATGTTGTTCAAACGAGACTGACCAGGTACATGGAGGAGAATGATCTCTGGCCGCATAAAATGGTTGGATTCTGGCCAGGGCTCAGTACACAAGATGTCATGCTCAGACTTAAGCATGATATTCTAGACCGATACGACTCAACTGACACCAGGGCGATCCTAGGTCTCGACCTCACCAAGGCATTTGACAACGTTAGCCATAAGGCTATCTTGGTAGGCCTCGAAGAGGTAGGTGTGGGACACAGGGTATATGCATACGCCAAAGACTTTCTGTCACAGAGGGAGGCGAATATAATATTTCTGGATGTAAAATCCCCTCCCATCACACTTGGGAGCAAGGGAACCTCGCAAGGGTCGGTGCTCTCACCCTTCCTATTCAACATAGCGATGAGGGGTCTCCCGGAGGAACTCAATAAGATTAAATCGATTAAATTTAGCATGTACGCGGATGATATCAACATCTGGGTTAACAGTGGGAGTGACGCAGCCATCCAACTTAAACTACAGATAGCGGCGAATATGGTGGAAGAGTATGCGGCCAGCAGAGGCTTGGCGTGCTCGCCACAGAAATCGGAGCTGTTAATCATTGAGCCAAAACATCAAAGGGGACACGTTGGGAGCAGCAGACCCATCACTGTTTTCGTAAACGGAAATGAGGTTCCCAAGGTGGAGGAAATAAAAATTCTGGGCATGTATATCCAGAGAAATGGATGCAACCTCACGACAATCAAAAAGCTAGAAGGATACGCGGCGCAGCTCACGGGGATCTTTAGAATTTCACTCAAAGGCAGGGGCCTCAAAGAGAACAGCCTCCTCAGACTCATGCAAGCCCTCATTACCAGCCGTATAGCGTATGCCACACCGTATCTTGTGTTTAAACGAGAAGAAAATGATAAAATAGATGCGATCATTAGGAAGAGCGTTAAGAGAGCCCAGGGCTCCGAGACTCGACCTCGACAGACCTTCTCCTCAAAATGGGGGTTCACAACATTCTAGTTGAACTCACTGAGGCAGTACGAAAGTCTCAGTTGGAAAGATTAGGCCAGTCTAAAACAGGGAGAAAAATTATGGAATGGGTAGGAATTCAATGCGACAGGGGTGCCCCGACTGACAAGAAAGACATTCCGTTGGACGTGCGTAAACGCTTCCAAATAGCCCCCCTACCTAAAAATATGCATCCTATCTACAACAAAGAGAGAAGAGCTCACAGGGCTAAGGCTCTAGTAAATAAACTTAAAAACACACTGGCGCCTAAAGTAGCGTACGTGGACGCCGCTTGCGGCAGAGACGGGGCTGTGGTATCGATGGTGGTTGATGGCGACAGGTGCGTTGAAATAGCGTGCTCTACGTGCACGAGGGACGCCTGTACAGCCGCGGAGGCTGCAGTAGCGCTCGCTTGTGCGGGTACAAAAGCGGGAGTAATATTATGCGATAACAAATTAGCTATCCGAAATTCTAACAAAGGGAGAATCTCGGAAGAAGCCCTCCACATTCTACTCAACAACCCTCCCAGGAGGGACATAACATTTATTTGGGTACCCGCCCATGAAGAAGTTCCAGGCAACGAAGCCCCTCACGAGCTCGCCCGAGCACTCTACCACCGGGCAACTCTAGAGCGGCCAGTTCAAGGGATAAAAGATAGCATGATCACGTACAGGGAAATTGTCGATCACTACAAAGCCGAAAGAAGAATCCGCCTCCGCATCCATCTCTCTCTCTGGAGGACGCTCGCATTCGGCGACGCCTCCAGGGAAACAATTATACATCACCACATTGGATCTACTTAACACAGACGAGGGACTATAACGACGCCCTCTGCAAAATTTGTAAGCAGAAAGGTACGCTAGACCATATAATATGGGAGTGTGCTGGCTCCCCAGGGGCCAAGGAAAACATTGACAGTAGAGAAGCCTGGGAGGCCTTGCTCCAGAGCGAGGCCGAAGACGACCAGCGTCGAGCAATCCGCCTGGCCGTTGAGACCGTGAAGACTCACCGTCCTCAACGCGCGGGGACTGCTTCGTCCTCCCCCCCTACCTACGTGTAGGTTAAGAGGCGGGCACCCCAGCTCGGTGCAACAATAAAAGTTTCAATCAATCAATCAATCAATCAATCAATCAATCAATCAATCAATCAATCAGGGTTTCACGTCTCTACCTGGATGCTGGGTGCTCTGCACTCTTTGGCTGGCCACTTTCTCTGCAGTTTTATTTGAAGATATATATGCCAAATTTTAATGAAACTACCAGTGAAGTAGCTTACAGAACCCGTGTATGCTGACCATGTATGCACATAATTATAATTATGATTACATTAACTTCCTGCATGAAACTTGATAATAACATGTAGGCTCAGAGGCATCTATCAGGCAGACTCACGTTGTGAATAAAATCATCAATGTGTAACGGATTCTTGTATTCATTTTCTTTGATTTGGTCATTCGCTATCTACCTCTGGGAATGTTCTCGTTCTTGGCGAATCCTCTAGACTGAGTATGTCCTAACTTAACCCAAGTGCAGAATCCTTAAATGCTACTTGATACGTGTCGTACTTTCCTGTGCAAACACCTGTCATGAACATTTTTCCCTAAACAAGCATCATACATCGTTTCCATCCTTGTGGCGTCGCTGCGTATACCTCTCACACTGCATACACCTAAAGAATTTGAGCTTCCATTTCGGCACCGCCTGCGAACAATGCAGTGCGTAAACAGAAAACAAACGGCATGACAGTACAGTTGTGACGTTTGTAATGGATGAACAAGAACATTCCAGCGGATTACTCGTTGCATAGGATGGATGTGAACAAAGTTACACGCACTGCCTTTAACTGTAGAGCATTTAACTGGCCACATTACTAAAGTTTCACATATAGATTGCAACATCTGCGTTGGATCTGTGCTTTCTTTTATTGCGATAGCTAATATATGGACACTCCAGGCGCGTTTCGTCCGTCGTCGTGAGGTGCCGTATGAGTGAAAGCGTGTGAGGGTGAGCCGGCGAACACGGTTCAATCTCGCGCGCGCGAACAATGAACGCGGCCAGGATGCGTGGCCTCTCCTGTGGCGCGCGGGGCAGGGGGATGGGCCGAGGGAAGAGGGCCGTTCTTCGCCGGTGGCTGCACGGTGTCTCGAAGCCCGATTCCCCCGCCGCTCCGTACAGAGTGGACACAACCGCGGCATCTGCTACGGCGTTGGCCACGCGAATCGCGGACGCAACGTCCGCACTGAACACACATTGGTGCATTAGCCATCTACAAGCCGTCTTGGCGAGACATTTAGGACTTCTTGAAGATGTCTTAACAAAACTTTGTCAGATGTCTTAAAACGTCTTGTAGCCGTCGTGAAGACACTCTAATGCCCTACCAAATAATGGATATAAGACGTCTTGCAAAACATCTTGTACCTATTTTAAAAATCGCTCTAAGACATTTTGCGAGACATATTGTAGCCGTTTTAGAAACAGCTATGAGATACCTTGCAAAACGTCTTATTGCAGTTTTAAAAGTGACCGTAAGAAATTTTGCGAGACGTTGTGTAGACGTCCTAAAAATGGTTTCCCGACAGACTGAACAGACTTTACGAGCAAGGTACGGTACCTTCTATTCAATATTTGTGTAACGTAGCCCTATAATTTGGTAAAGCAATTACTTGATATGTAATTTAAGGCCCCAAGGTAACGAACGCACAAACCATTCAAAGTTCTTTAAAAAGTGGTGGTACTTCTAGTCATAAATGTTTAAGATTCATGGCAAGCATCAGCACCTTAAAATTGTATCGGGAAGTACCACTTATTCAATGGGCTAGGAAGTAGTTGCAAAAATGAAAGATCTACCACACCTGTGAATTTAGAGAGGGAGAACTGTTGCCACGGGTAGCACCAGCACAAAGGTGACATTTTAAGCAGTCTCCTGACGCTAAAATTCAGTCATAACATTGCAATCCAGTGTCCGTTTCTTTCCAGATTAACTGTCCAACGAAACGTTGCTGAGATTCAGTGATCTGGCTAGAAACGGCATACACTGCACATATGCGATGGTCTGGTAAGGCCCAAGACCATTTTCCTTACTTTGTCAACATTGTTCGAGATTTGCGGATGGAATGATATCAAGGACTTCAGCAACACTATCACAGAAGTTTTTCTTACATGAATGTTTGGCCCACACATGAATTTAGGAACACAATACACCCTCCACTATATTAATAATTGTAAAGGAATTGAGTGGCTCCTGACACGCTAACTGGACAAATCAATGGGAATGTTCCTAATCCTCGCAATATTGAAAGTTGGGCTGCACCGACAGAACCAGTGACTATGGCCTATTCCTTACAACCCACTATAGCACCATTGAAATATGGCAAGGCGGCAAAACTGACAAATGTTAAAATCGCGCTTAACATAAAGAATGATCAATCACAGAAATGAAGCACTAAAGGGTACTAAGCTTTCAAATAATTCTTAATAAATAACATGAATAACATCCCTACATAAGAAAAATGTTTCGAATGCACCTTCTAGAGATTTACTATGTGATTTTGCTATCCCACATTGGTCACTTCATGATTCATGGAGCTGGCTTAGGCAGTTCGACAGGCTGATGCAGCCTCTAGAAAATGATGCATGTTCCTAATGTTGCTTGAGCTCACATTTGTCGCCTGTAGATAGAAGGTAAGACGACATATTGACAAATACATGATACAGTCATACTTCTATAACAAAACGGGACATAACAATTATTGGATGAAACAAGGATGTAACAATCCCCGTTGGAATCTCCGTATATATCCACGCTTTAAAACCTTCTTTCAACGAAGCAAAGTTGTCTTACCAATACACTTGCCGAACTTGCTTTGTCCCCGAAATACAAACTTCATTTGTCTCCGAAACAAGAACTGCCTGACCTTTGCAGACTCAATCGCATTCCGCGGGGTTCGGCACACATTCGGTGCCAAAACTTTTACGTATTTGTGTTGAATGCGCCATTGAACACTGCTCCTTCTAACCTGCCCGTAGCTGCGCATAAGCAGAGGCACAGTATCGCCACTTCAATTTCCTCAGCTGCGGCACCACGCAGGCTAGTGCAGCTAGGCGTGGCCTCAAAGATTGTACCGGTTCAATCCCTGTAACCACGCCTCTTTCTTTGGCACGTGCTGCTCAAAAGCGACAAACGTTGTTGGCGTCGCAGCGTGCAACCTATACAACCGCTCTGCCATTTCGCGATGCTAGAGACAAGCCAACTGAAGCGGAAACGAAAGACCACCACATTAAAACAGAAAGCATCTATCGTAAACGCAATCGTTTCAGATGCTGAGAAGTTGTGTGTCGAAGACGCCGAAATTTGTTTTGCTGTTTTCTTTTCAGTGCACGTGGCCATGCAGCGGTTCTACTGACGGCAAGACCGTTTTCTATGCAAGTTCGAAATTGTGCACTTCATTAGGCATGCATTACACTAAAGGGCAGTGATGAATATTGACACAATGAGGTGGGACTCCCGCACTGCGGGATGGCTCGCGCGAATGTCGGCGCCATGAAAGATGATGAAGCGCTAAGCTGCACGATCTTCTTCTGGCTCGCCATTAAAGAGAAGCGTCTATTTTGCAAGACTCCAGCTTCAATCTAGGCTACATTTTTCTGGTGGAGGTGCAGGGTACACGCGACCACTCCCAGATCAAACACCGTTTACAAGCCCAGTACAAAGTCTGGTCGAGCTGACTCCTGTTCACGTTCGGACAAGCGGTCGACTTCAAGGATTGTCACCTGAGCACCAGCATCTAGCCATTCGAGTCAGAAAGATGAGTGCATCGGTTCCGTCTTCTTCCTCAACCGCGCCGACCGAAGTCGCCGTTAGCTAGCCGCGAATCCCCACGTCCTTCCATGGGGCGCCTTCTAGGATGCTGTGAACTGGCTCTATCACTTCGAACGTGTCGCAGAATTCAACGGCTAGATTCCAGAGCGCAAGCTACACAACGCCTACTTTGCACTCGAGGACTATGCGCGGACATAGTTTGAGAACCGTGAGGCGACCCTATCGACATGGGACGAATTTCGACGGCCGCTAATCAGCACATACGCCAGCCTCGATCGCAAGGAGCGAGCTGAATCTTCAATTCAGGCGAGAGTACAGCGACCGAATGAAAGCGTCGCAACGTTTGTCAAAAATATGTGTCGACTTTTCCGACGCGCGGATCCGTCCATGCCGCAAGAAGCTCAGGAACTTGATGCGCGGTGTCAAGTGCCGGTGACTTCGTTTGTGCTGTGCTTTCGACGTTTCTTACGCGTTGAAGCGACAGATGCGCGGAGGTCACTTGGCTCGCGGCTGCTGCCGCGATTCCTAACTCCAGCGTTTTGACAGAGAGTTTCCGCTGTCATCGAGCGATGTGTGTTCATGTTTACCTGTGCGGGCGTGACACCGTGCTGGTTTATTTAGTTAAAACGCGTTGACGGGCTAGTTGGTTTGAATCCATGATAGAATGTGTAATCGCGACTGAAAAATGACGTAGAAAGAAGTGGACACACAAACACAGCGCTGTCTCCATGTGCCTGTTTCTTTCTAGGTGCTCGTTCAATCACTCTTACATGTTCTGTCATTGTTCATTTAGTTAGCAAGCGAACGATTACAAGTTTATACGGCCAATAAAACTACTATCCTTACTTCATAGAGCTATCTACTAATTTGATATCGCCATCGGTGCTTTGGCTTTTATGATTAACAATAAAGTAATATAACATGAAGTGGTTCATACTGTCACTCGATGCACAGGAGGATCGACATCAGTGCAACTATGCCTGCTCTTAATGAAAGCCCTTGAATGTGCATGCGCTGGCCAAGGCATGACTTGCCTAAACAAAACAACATGCTATAAAAGGAGAAAACAATGCAGGTCAATCCACACAACAACCTTTGATAATAGCGTACCACTCACGTGTACGAAAAGAAGTTAATGAATCAAATGGAGGGCAAGACACAATCTCAATTTCATTACCAATTTGATTTTCCTTTCCCTTTGTCTTTCTTTTCGTACACCTTCTTTTAACGTGTGCTACAATTTGAGTACCAAAGAGCGAG
The DNA here is from genome assembly GCF_023375885.2 of Dermacentor andersoni. Lineage (NCBI taxonomy): Eukaryota > Metazoa > Arthropoda > Arachnida > Ixodida > Ixodidae > Dermacentor > Dermacentor andersoni. Next base: position 155,597,143 of record NC_092815.1, on the reverse strand, counting down.
TAACAGTATACTGTCATCTGAGGCATCATCTTGAAGAACTTGTACGGCAGTGACATGCACAAAAAGCGGGTGCAGGATTCTTGCTAGGGTTCCTATGTCCCCGAAAACGTTAACGAACCTCAAGCGCTTTATTTTATCCCATCTCCCCTAATTAATTATAGCGGCGGGACAGCTAATTCGTTATGTGTTTCACCTTGCTGCTGAAAAAGAGTGAAATTACAGGTGAGCGATGTTGTATTGGAGAAGCAACTAATCTGGATTTGCTGCACATAACATTTGTAAAACCCGCAAACATGAAAATTTCATGGCGATGTCAGGATTGCCTGAAAAAGCAGTGGTCTACGTAAAAAAGTAAACATATTACTGCTTCGCAGGGGATCAAACATACTAGGAGAAGAATTTCCATCAATCCTCGCCGAAGCCATTTTTCTGTTCCCGTTTGAGCAATAACTGATGCGACCATTGTAAAAAAGTAAATAAATAAATGTACACTCGGAATCCCGTGGTCGCTATTCGCAGGAGGTCGGAAAACCGAGAGGCTCGGTTGTTTCCTTCTGAGCATTTGTTCCCTTGTGGCTTCCCTCTTTTGTTCACTCACTGTCTCGCTGAATCTTCATCATTGGTCAAATCAGCTCTCCGGTATTGGGCAAGGTGGATATAAATCCATGACAGGGAAAGCACAATTCATTTTTTCTTCTTTTGCTTAAGGTACACTATTGGCTAATTTATTTTATGCCTGAACAATGTACTTGTTTTTATGCCTACATTTTCAAGACAATTTATGACTGCCGAGATAAGGTAACGTAGAGTGCGCAAACAAAAATTAAATCCACGCGACAAAGGAGAAAGGAGAGCAGAAACGGTGGCATAGTCACGTTATGCGCCAGTGATCGGGCAGTCAGGGTCATCTCGACAATGCGGCCAGCATGGTGAAGGCACCAACGTGCGACGACACGAATGAAGACAAACTGCCTCGCCACATAGCTGCTGCTGGGTCAGGAATTTCGCTACTTCCTTTCTCTGCTGAAAAGCAGATGGCAGAGCGTCGTCCGATGCAAGAGAAAGCAGAAAAAGAAAGAGTTCTGTGGGAAGCCAGACTACAAGTCGGCGGTTAGCAGTAAAGCTAGCTTATCGGTAAAAGCAGACAGATAAAAAGCATGCTTGGTTAAGGCCACTGGGGAAGAAGGAAAGTGCCGGCTTCACGCATCCATAACTGATGCTTCGTGTCTGTTGTGCCAGCATGCGGGCCGTGTTAAGCGGGCAGCGCCTTCGTGCGAACCATGTAGCAGAGGCACGTGGCAGCAATTCCTTCGCTATGTGGATGGGGCCGTTTGCGACATTCCGTTGTCACGGCCGCTGGATAAGACAATAGTTCGTGTCTTTATCTAGTGGCCACGCCACTGCTGTACAGCTTGAGTAATGTAAGAGAAAGAGGAGGATACCTGATCGACCATTTCATGGTACGTGCACGCCTGCATTCTCAATTTAGGAAGGGGGAGAAACATTGCGATCGATGCTGCTTTGTGGAATTCTCGGCCACATTTTGGTGCAGTGCGGAATTCTTGAGAATGCATAGACAAAATATCTGACGGTTAATTCAAAAAGCTTTTGCTTGCTGAGCTTTCTTTGCCATCGAGCGGCCTCCTTTGCTACGGATGTGCCCCGCATCAGGACGGCCCGCAATTTTCTCTTACTAACAATTCTAGCGTAACACATTTGTCTTAATTCGGGCCCTGAAATTTTGTATGCGAGAACAATGAACAAATTAAGAACCAACTGCCCCAACATGCTATTCCTTTATCTGCACGACGTGGATTTGACGTAATTTCGTAAGATTATTTCAGTAAGATAATTTTGTGCTCTAGCTGTCGTTTTACATCATTATATTGTATTTCTTGCGCGCTCATTATGAATTATACATGGTCACTCAGTGCTTCCAAGCGCAGCTATGAGCTCCGAGCACTCCCTTCCTGCCTATCTCTGTAATCTTTCCGTGCTTTTTTTCTCCTTTTCCTTACTAATGACCGATGCTCAAGCGTCAGCCGCGCGCTAGATAATTACTGTGCAGCAAGCCCAGGATTTCCTTTTCTCTGTAAACAGATCCCTCTACATCTTTCAACCACAGCAGTCAGGATTCCCTTAACTCAGATTTAAAAATTGCTTACATTTCCCTAAATTTCTGCAAGATGTGGTTTATCAATGTTTCTGGTTTTTACAAATAGAACCTTTCGGTTGTGGCATATTCAAACAGACTGGAAATGCTGCAGTTTCAATTTATTTTAAGGTCGTTTAAATTTTACAATGAGATCTCTGCACTCAATCTGTAATGATGTCGCAGTGTAAGGAATATTTTGGTCATTAGTCTTCCTTCGTGATTACCCTTGCCTTTTTTTTTTTTTTGGAGTCCAGCTGTTCTCACACTCACTTTTGGAACTGCTCTGCACGCTTAGTTATTTTTGGTAGTTGTATCTAAACTGAACTTGAGCATTCTCCTCACACACCAATAAGTATGCTTTTTGCCAGGTTTTGCCGTGGGAGAGAGAGAGAGATGATAATGAGAGAAAGGCAGGGAGGTTAACCAGACTTAAAACCTCCGGTTTGCTACCCTGCACTAGGGGAAGGGAAATGGGAAGTAAGGACGGAAAGAAGAGCGTGACAAAAATAAAAGCGTGAGAAAAAAAATATGAAAAGGGATGAAATGGGGTCATTATAGTCTTTCTAATAGGCCACTGTCACGTAGAAAAGTCAACAAAGCCTTGACAGACTTTTCATGCGACGACAGTTCACGTCGGCATTCCAAAACTGACTGTTCTGAAAGTGGCCTGTCGTCAAGGCGTGTCAACGTGGTCGCTAGTGACAGCCGGTGCGCGCTGTATTGAGGACAGTGGCAAAGCACGTGTTCGATGGTCTCCTCGCCGCCGCAGTGTCTGCAAGCCGCGCTGTCGTCCATACCGACTCGGAAGGCGAAGGATCTTGTGTAGGCGACACCAAGCCACAGTCGGCAAAGTACTGCTGTTTCGAGTCGAGAGAGTCCAGATGGGCGTCGAAGTCGAAGGGATGGATCCAGTCCGTATAGACGTGTATGCTTTAAGCTTGGTGTGTTCCATAAAGTTTTGATGGCTTCATTTGCGAGCACACGAATTTTCGTTGCAGCGTCTGTTCTTGAGAATGGAATGAAGTCTTGCAAGCCCTCCTCATGTGCAGATCGTGCTGCTGCGTCGGCATGTTCATTGCCCATTATGCCACAGTGGCTTGGAATCCACTGCAACGTTATGTCGTGTCCCTGCTCGGCGAGGTGGTGAAGCAGCAGTCTGGTTTCTAGAACTAGCTGTTCGAGGGGTCCTCGGCGTAAGGCAGAAACCAAACAATGAAGAGCAGCCGTGGAGTCAGTGAACACGCTCCATTTCTTCGGTAGTTCTTCAGAAATTACACGAAGTGCACAACGAATAGCAGCAAGCTCCGCAGCAGTCGATGTAGTCTGATGAGAGAGTCGAATCTTTATAGTGGAAGGTTTGGCAGGAAAGATCACCGATCCTGCAGACCCATTCACCGTGGTTGAAGCGTCAGTATACAGATGATGATGCATGTTGTACGTCTCGCACAGCAAGAGCAGTGAAAGCTGCATGATTGCTGGTGACGAGAGTTGGGCTTTTGTTCGTATTCCTGGTACTATTAGTCGAACCTTTGCTTGAGCCAAGCACCATGGTGGAAACGGAACTTTCGCTGGAGCTGTATAACCTGATGGAAGGTTTGCACGATAGGGCAGGACTGTTTCACAAAAGGAAGCACGTGGTCGATCCTCTGGCAGTGAGGCTAGATGATGGGGAGGGGCTCGAGCAAGGTGTCTTACGTGTGCTCTGAGCGCTTCCGTGACTATATGGGTCTTGGCTGAGAAATCGTGTGCAATGGCAATGGTTTCAGCCGTTGACGAACACCGCGGCAATCCAAGACACACTCTAAGTGCCTGGGCCTGGACGCTTTCGAGTGTGCGGATATTACTTCTGCAGGTGGTGGTCAGCACAGGCAAGCTGTATCGCTAATAACCAAGAAAGAGCGTCCTGTACAGTTGCATCATTGCATGTACTGAAGTACCCCAGACATTTCCTCCAAGAAACTTAAACACATTAGAGATATGCGTCAGGCGCTTCTTTAGGCAGGCCACATGAGGACTCCAGCAGAGGTCACGATCAATGATTACGCCTAAGAATCGGTGCGTCCTGACATAAGGTATGTTTTGACCATCGATAGAGACATCGTATGATCTCATTGGCTTTCGGCTAAGCGCGACCAATGCGCGTTTTTCTGGCGAGATCTTGAGGCCTTGTTCATTTAAGTACGCCGATGTTGACGTGGCAGCTTTTTGAAGCCTGGCGCGTACTTGCGGCCGCGTCACACCAGATGCCCATACGCAGATATCATCGGCATACATTGATATTTTAACCGGGTTCGGAAGTCGTTCCACGAGACCAATGAGTACAAGGTTGAAAAGCCTGGCACTCAAGACACCGCCTTGTGGAACTCCATGGTGCGTATAATATTGCGAGGTTGGGCCTGCTTCAGTGTTAAGAAATAGAGACCGCCTATGTAAATAACTGCGAGTCCAACGATATAATGGACCGCCTAGGCCCACCGATTTCAATGGTTCAAGTATGACGTCATGAAGAACGTTGTTGTAGGCTCCCTTTACATCTAAGAACATTGCGACAGATAACCTCTTACACGTCTTTTGGTGTTGAACCTAGGTTACCAGATCGATAACGTTGTTAATAGAACATCGGTGACGTCGAAAACCAGCCATGGCGTCCGGGTAGGTTTCATAATGTTCAAGATACCACTCAAGTCTGGCGAGGATCATTCGCTCCATTACCTTCCCAACGCAACTTACCAGCGCAATTGGTCGGTATGAAGTAATCTCTAAGGGAGACTTGCCAGGCTTAAGAAGCGGTACCAGGCGGCTGATCTTCCAATCTTGAGGAACTTTGCCCTCTTGCCAGGACTCGTTATAGATATTAAGGAGCGCACTTCGTGCCCGTTCACCAAGGTGACATAGCATGCAGTAAGATATGTCCTCCGGACCAGGCGACGACGACCGATTACATAGGGCGAGCGCCGCGTCAAGCTCTTGCGTCGTGAAAGGCAGATCCTTGCGTGAATCTCGTGAATCTGGAATACGGTTCAATGTAACCGAACCTGTGCGAGTTGGCTGGCCCGCAATCATAGCACAGAAGTTGGCGCTGGAATAGTGCTAGGGCCTTAAACGGGAAACGCTGTTCCGGAACAGAACGTAGACCTCGTACAGTTCTCCATATTTGAGATAGCGGTTTGCGGGGATCTAGCGACGCACAAGATTTCGACCAACGTTGAGCCTCTAGTTTATCCATGCGGCGTTGTATCTTCTTTTGCATTCGCCTGGCTGTTCTTAGTTCCTGAATGGACTTAGTGCGTGGATATTTTCTTTCGGCACGACGGCGAATCGCACGAAGCCACTCCAATTCCAGGTCGAATTTAGAATACCTTGGAGAACACGTGAGTGTGCGCGTGGCTGCCTATGCCGTTTTCTTAATAGCTTGTTGAAGTCCACAAGAGAGGCCTTTGTGACAAGCGTCCTCAATCTGGGATTTAAAGACAGTCCAATCGTATCGTGGTGGACGTATACGTGTTAGACATTCCCTTGATCTTGAGGTAAGTGGGGATGTGGTCACTTCCGTGCATTTCAATGTCCAAAAAACCACTTAACATGTGTGGCGAGGCGGTGGGAGACGAAAGTCAAATCGAGGCAGCTGCTGTACGTTATTCCCCGCAGAAATGTTGTACTCGCGTCATTCAGCAGGTAGAGACCATTGTTGGAAACTAATGAAGCTAGTTGTCTTCCCTACGCGTTAAACTTTGAGCTTCCCCAAATGGTATGGTGAGCGTTGAAGTCCCCGGTGATAATCCATGGACCAGGTTGTGTTTTCAAGATGTCTTCTACTCTTTTGGTGTCAAATCGACTTGATGGAGACAGATACACTCCCAAGAGTGCAAACGTGACTTTCCCATTTTTAACAGTCATGCACACATACTGATTGTCAGCATGAGGTTGCACCGGTTGGACAACGTAAGTGAGTTCACGGCGACTAAATACGACGACCTTGGTACTTTTTATGTCGCTTGATGAGAATATTGTCTCGTAGCTGGATAGTCTCATTGGATGGGATAATCTTGGTTTACAGATGACAATGATTGGAAATCGGTTAGTGAGAACAAATTGAAGAAAATCGGCGATGCGAGATCTTAGACCTCTCGCGTTCCACTGAAGGATCGACGCTTCTCTGACCTCCTTACGAAATCACTTGTGATTGTCAGTCATGGCTTCACTCAAGGCTTGCTAGGACGGGGCTCAGCGCGTCGAGCACTTGTAGTCCACTTCGAGCAGATGGAGTGCGAATGCTTGTCAGCATGGCCCTGATGACATTCACAATTGATCGTAGCACCGGGATCATTTGGCAGTCGACTGTTGAAGCCTCGCCAACAGAAGCGGGCTTCGATGGGAGCATCAAGCATGGAGGCTCCTTAGAAGACTGAGAGCTTGCAAGCGCCGGCCACTCTTCCACGGGGGCAGCCTTTCCCGTCTGAGGCCTGCTTGTGCTCTCGGGCGTTCTATTTCAAGAGGATGGCGTTGGTGCAAGCGGCGCACAAGCTCCACCCTGTCTTGAGCGTTTCCGTCGATGACGACGTCGACGCCGGATCTTTTCTGAGGCTTCTCTATGGGTTGAGTTATCCCTGACCATTTCCTTCAGAACTTCGAACTCTTTTTTGATTCTTGGGCATTATTTAGACGTCGCTTCATGGGTGCCTTCACAGTTGCCACACCTAAAGTTTGTTGCACGGCAGACATCGACCGTGTGTGACTCCACACACCGGGGGCACATTGGGGAGTTTGCGCAGGCGCCCTTAACATGCCCGATCTTAAAGCACTTGTGGCATTGAAGCGGCTTTGGGACAAACCGTCGTACGACATGTCGGAAGTGACCGACCTTTACGTGCGAAGAGATGGAATCCCCCTTGAACACAACAAGCAGCAAAATGAGATGGGATGCGAGTTCAAACAGGTAGATACGGTGCTTGCCCCTACACTGCAAGTGTAAACCTTGGCGCTTGGAGGAAAGACAAATGAGGAGGCAACGTGACGTCAGGCAGCTAGTCATAGAAAGCCAACTACTGTCACCTACGCCTCCAGTATGGTCATCTCCTGAGACGTCGAAGCTCTGCTAAACACATGACCACTGACATCATTATCGTTATCATTATGATCATTATCAACTTTGGCTGCGCAGGACAGCAAGGTTAATGACGTTGAGACCAATGTATCTGTACTGAACATACATCTTGCTTACTTGGTCGAAAAGGTTGACGACCTCGAAAACAGGCGAAGGAGGAACAACTTGATTATTTTCGGCGTAGACGAGTCTGATAACGAGACTACCGAGGTGCTTGAAAGGGTAGTGACTGAAGAATTTAGCGGGATAGTGGGTGTCGAAGTTGCCAATATCGAAAGGATATATAGGCTAGGTCGAAAGATGGAAAATAAAGCGCGTCCTGTAATTTTAAAATTATTGGACTACCGCAACAAATCATCCATACTGAATGCCCGTAGCAAACTAAAGGGTAGTAGATATTCTGTGTCCGAGGACTTTTCTAAAAAGGTGCGGGAAATATGCACACAGTTATGGAAAAACGGTTCGGAGGGAAAAGCAAACGGAGCGAAAGTTACGTTACTATATGATTCACTAAACATTATTGGCGTCATATATGGATGGGATGAGCAAAAGGGTTTTCGTTATCATCTCAATACAAAAAAAAAAAAACGAAATTGACAGCGCAGTTCAAAGTGTCGCTTGCTTACAATTGTCAATGTTAACTGTAGGAGCATTGTAAACAAGTTTACTGAGTTTGGGGGACTTCTACTGTTACATGATCCAGATATTGCAATTCTAACGGAAACGTGTTTCACCGACGCAATATACGACAGTGAATTTGTCCCACCGGGCTTTAGTGTGCTTAGAAAAGATCGCGGCACTAAAGGTGGTGGTGCATATATTGTTTTCAAGATATCTTTCAAAGTGCAAAAAATTCCTGATGTACCTAATACAGAATGCATATTTTGCAAGGTTTTGTTGTGCTAATGTTGGATATGCTTTGGGAACAGTATAAAGACCCCCTGCGTCTACCATAACCGTTCTAGAGGAATTACGTGAATACATGAACACAAATTCGGCCGGAGATTTTGGCAGGAGATTTTATTTGCCTAATGTGAACTGATCCTCCATGTCGTACAGTAAGCGCAGGGATACCACGGCTGAGGCACTCTTGGATATCGCCTTTGATTTTTATCTTTCGCAGGTATTTGAAGAGCATACGAGGGAGCAGGGTATGTCTAAATCGATTCTAGATCTTTTTTTTTTTTTTTTTTGCTAGTGGAGACATTGTTTTTAAAGCACACTGTGAAGTAGTTCGTGGCATTTCTGATCACCGTGCTGTATTACTTCATTTCTCTCCTGCCGCTTCAAAGGAAATCTGAAAAACTTCTACGTTTCCTAACTTTTCCAAAGAAGTTGACATGTCAATAATCGACTTTCTTTCTTTTCATTTTGGTGACTTTGTCAACAGTACTGATAACATACACATTCTTGGGCACCGGTTTAAGCATAATGTAAACAGCTGTATACGTCTTGTGTCCAACATTGTCAAGAAAACAAAAAGTAAAATCTATGGTTTTCCAGGGAGACACTGAAATTACGGAGGCGGCTAAAGAGACTTAAAAAAGAAAAATCTTGCCCCAACGCATCATGTTGTGATAACCTAATTTCAGATTTATCCTCTGAAATTAACAATCAGGAGTCCATAGACAAAACACGTTACTATACGATGAATGACTACCTAGTTTTATTACAGCATCACCTGAAACGTTTTAGAGAGCTATTTTGCCTAAATACTTGGACTGTGATACCTTCGAAATTAATGGGGAACAGGTAACTGTTTTTGAATTAATATCCAATTCATTGAACGACCACTTAAATCTGTTTTTGCTAAATATAATGCTGCCCTACCTTTTTCTTTTTAGGTCTCCTTGCCAGGTATGCCAGACCTTATATTCTCAGAACAAGGTATATTCAACATGGTGTTAAAACTGAATATAATGAAATCACCGGGGCCAGACAACATCCCAAATTCGTTTCTTCAAAAATATGTCGAATGGGTGTCTAAGTATTTGCATGTTTTATTTCATAAATCATTACGCAACGGTGAACTACCGAATGATTGGGTGACAGCCAGAATGAAACCATCGCATAAAAGTGGAAGGAGAAACAACATTCAGAACTATCGCCCAGTTTAATTACCATCCACAACTTGCAAATTACTTGCACACATTATATATAATCAGTTGCTAAATTTTCTAGATAACCATAATTTTTTTGACCAAATATCAACACGGTTTCAGAAAAGGTTCTCGACGTCTACTCAGCTGGTAAACGATTCACGATTTTGCAACATCAATGAACAATGGTACACAAATTGACGCTATGTTTATGGATTCTTCAAAGGCATTTGACAAAGTTTCTCATAAAAAACTACTGTATAAATTGCACAATATTTTCGAAAATAATCAGTTAACTGAGTGGACCGCTGCGTACCTAACGCGCAGAAAACAGTTTGTTTCCATGACATCATATCCGCACCAGTAACGGTGGATTCTGGAGTACACCAGGGTTCGGTGTTAGGGCCACTTTTGTTCCTCCTATATATCAATGATTTTGTACTAGATATTCCAGTTCATATTAAACTTTCCGCCGACGATTGTGTTGTGTACTCCGAAATTAATACCAAATCGGATCAATTATTACTTAAAAGTGCACTTGAGAGGGTTGCTTCTTGGTGTCGTGAATGGCAGATGGTGATCAACGTTTAAAAACCAGCTTTCATGAGAATAGCACACAAACAAAAACTTTTGAACTTTGATTAGAGTATTAATAACAGTTTGCTCTGTAAATTTAGTAACTGTAAATATTTAGGGCTGTGCATTTCGAACTATCTCAATCGGAATAGTCATATTAGTTATGTCACTGCAAATGCGAACCATAAACAGTTCTTTTCTCAGGCGAGCACTTCAGCTTCTCTTTCTTCTGATCGCCTCTTGGTTTACAAATCTGTTGTGCGGCCCATATTATATTACGCGTCACTGATATGGGACCCTTTTAAAGAAAGCTAATATCGCCAAACTAGAACAGGTACAAAGAAGAGTCGTACGTTTTATTTATAACACATTTACGAGAACTTCAGTTACAGAGCTTTTAAAAAAGGCTAATCTTGCTTCTCTGGCACAAAGAAATCGTTGTTCGCGGTTGAAATTCTTATATCAAGTAGTAAAGGGGCATTACAAGATTGACATACCGGAGATCATATCTTTCTCATCCGGATACGCTACTCGGCAAAGACACAATTTCACTATAACTATCTTTTCCTCACTTAGCCACTCTTTCAAGTAATCCTTCTTCCCCCGCACAATAGTCGACTGGAACCAACTAAAAGGTAACGTCGTTTTTGCGCCAACATTAAATTCTTTCTTATCATGTTTACAGTGACATTATTTTGTTTGCATCATGTTTCCTATGATAGTGTTTTAGTTCTTTGGCGTAAACCCGCCGCGGTTGCTCAGTGGCTATGGTGTTGGGCTGCTGAGCACGAGGTCGCGGGATCGAATCCCGGCCACGGCGGCCACATTTCGATGGGGGCGAAATGCGAAAACACCCGTGTACTTAGATTTAGGTGCACGTTAAAGAACCCCAGGTGGTCGAAATTTCCGGAGTCCTCCACTACGGCGTGCCTCATAATCAGAAACTGGTTTGGGCAAGTAAAACCCCATATATTATTATTAGTTCTTTGGCGTAACCTCGCGTGTGCCCAACCTGTATGCTTTGTATTTGTTTATATAATACAGTTTTATTATTATTAACCTGTTAATTTGTCTGTACATGCGATTGTATTAAATAAAATTGTACCACCCTGCTGAAATCACAGCATGATGATTGAGGTACTTATAAAATAAATAAATAAAATTGGGTCTCTTACCTAGGTTACTCTGCCTGTGTGCAGTTATATTTTAATACACGCGTGCATAGTCGGCTGCACAGCTCCACGACCGGGTTGTCGTACTTGGCGCTAGGTACCTGTGCCCGCTTACGCAATGATTTGCCTGTGCAGAAATTTATAGCACAGCTAGAGGAACGTACGGCTGTACTGTTCTGTCAGTGCTCCGTTAACGAGCATCATACATAAGCCTCCTGTCATTTACTTGGCGAGACGCTCTTGTTGATGCTGTTGTAGGGTCAGCAATCACACTTGACATGCTAATGAAAGTGTAATTTGTTGGGATTGAAATCAAAGATGGCGTCACGTCAGCAGTTTCTCGTGGCGGCCACAACGGTGTCGTAGCAGTGGTGCCGACGCAGTGGACTACCATGCGCACTTACGTGAAAGAATCACATGAGCCGCGTTTTTGTTTCAGCTTCAAAGTTCTCACCTCACGCTTCCACCGAGTTCGCATTTCCTCCATGACTTCGCGCAACACTTCCCTAGATATGGACATATTTCCCCCTTTCCGTAAACCAGGCCTTAAAATGTGTACACCTAGGCAAGTTCCCTAGGGTAGGCAACACTGCGACCCCCTATATTTCCCTTGTATGTAACCCTGTGTTTCGATGTATGTGTATGCTATATTTGTTGCATTTGGCTCTCATGTTGTCTGGTCATGACATAATTCTCATGCCCCAAGCAATCGAATAAAACTCATCGCCGGGCTCAGTTACCTACCTTAGAAGTACTGAAGGCTCGGCAAGTTGGTATTCTATACTGAAGGTGAATAACGCGACCAGCAAGAGACGTGAAAGAAACGAACGTGAAAGAAACGCGTAACTAGTGGAGACTAGTAATTGCGGTTTATTGCCAGAAACACAAATACACGGTGTTTCTTTTTACTTCGGAGACATCAAAAAAGCACAAACGTTTCTGTAATTATGTCACTAAATAATGACTACGTGACCACGCTGATATAATTTGCACGAGAAGCGAAAGCAATCAATACAATTAATAAAGTAATGAACTCACTTCCTAGCTACAACCATTGCGGGGCATGTTAATAATGGAAAGTTAAAAGAAATCGGCATCAAATTCCTATTTCGTGTTAGAACATTTCAAAACGGCCATGTAACCTCAAATATTTTATGTAAAATTATTTGCTGAATTTGCCTGATTGCGCATGCCGCAGTGTAAGACATGAGTCGCGGTGCAACCCTCAGTTCACGTAGCAGGACGGCGTAAAAAGAAGCTGCCGTCGCGCTTCTTCCTTCCCGTAATCTTTTTACGATTGGCTGCATAGTTAGTCAAGCAGCAGAGGCGAGACGGGTCGCTTTGTTGCGCCGTAAAGTGCAGCTTGATTTTACTTCGCCCCGCTTCACTAACGGAGGGCTGCGCTGCGAGCCTCGCTTCGCCCCTTTTGCCTGCGTGATGCAGTAAATTTTTTTACAAATAATTTTAGGCTAATTGATCCCGCTGACATGGTCGTTTGTAGGTGTTAAAAATAAAACAGAACGAGTGTTTTATCAATATGTCCTTCAACTTTCGAAATAAGCATGTGCCATAAGGTTTGGCCTTAAGGATGGAGTTATTTTGATTAGTTCGATAGTGGATTGATTGTTTTGAATTTTCTTGCAAATGGTGCCCGCTTGGACACATATTTATTCTGCAGTGACGTGAGTCGAGGAACATTTGTAGTTGTTTTTCACCCGCCGTGGTTGCTCAGTGGCTATGGTGTTCGGCTGCTGAGCACAAGGTCGCGGGATCGAATCCCGGCCACGGCGGCCGCATTTCGATGGGGGCGAAATGCGAAAACACCCGTGTACTTAGATTTAGGTGCACGTTAAAGAACCTCACGTGGTGCGGTCGAAATTTCCGGAGTCCTCCACTACGGCGTGACTTGTAATCAGAAAGTGGTTTCGGCACGTAAAACCCCGTAATTCAATTTTAACGTTTGTAGGTTCTTTAAAAAGAAAAATGTTCCTAGTTAAACAACAACAACAAAGAACCGCATACCATGGAAAAACATATAAGGACAGATATATCCTTATATAAACATATAGGGATATAAGGATTTAAATATTAAGGATTGGAGGATAAATATTGAATGTCGAACTTACGCAGCATTATAGACTGCCTCGCAACGCACATGTCACCTGACTTGTGAGTAAAGAAAGCTTCTACACTCTCCCGCACTGTCTTAACTTTGTGCCTCGACAACACGTCATAGCATCAGATAGCAACGGCTTGCACTTGCATTCTTTGAAACTTAGGCATGAATTAGGCGACGGCTGCATTTGCAAACAACCTCTGTGGTCAATTTAACGGTTATGGAAACACCGTGCTGTTTGGCCGATGAACCAGTTTCCGCCAGACAAGGGAATGCGGTACACCGCGCCCTTCTCAGACGAAATGAACTTTTCGCGATGCTTACCGTTGCACTAACGCCATTCTTGCGTAGCGCGACTTGAACCTTTCTTTCTACTGCTGCGCAAATGCGGCCCCATGTACTTCGTGCCGAAAAGACGGAATTTAGGCTAAATCGGCTGCCTGCTTTCGTCATGCGGGGAGACAAGGTGCGCAGGTACGGTGCACTAACAACTGGCATCACTCTAGCCTTAACCTCTCTCCTCATTGCACCCTAGGCTTCCGATTTTAACTTGTTCAGTATTCTTTCGCTGAAGGAAGCGAATGCATTCCCTTTGTAGTTTGTTTGTCCAGGTAGGTTGAGCTGACTTGGCAAAGCTTCAGTCATTTGGTGTGGGCATGACTAGCGCAAAGCACATTAAGAACAAGATGCAGAAAGACCGCTTTTCACCAGCTTGCAGTGACCAGACAGGAAATACCATGCCATACTAACTGCAAGGTACTGGGCTCGATTCATGTTTCTTTCTCGTCCCTTGTTTATCGCGCTATTCTTCGCCAGTTACCTACCTTCCGGAGGTTGTGAAAGGTTCCGAATAAATTTGTAGCGTGATTGCATTTATCTTTTTTTTTCTCTTAGATTTGGCGATAAGCCGAAGGCAACTACATGCTGGATATTGTACAACGTACACTCTCTAGAAGCTGTAGGAATCCACAGCATTCGCGCTCCTTGAGGAACATTTGATTATTTGAGGAATGACAGTGGCTATAATTCTTTCCACTCGCTTCGTACGTATAGTTATTTGTATGCCCAGCTTCATATTTGACAGTGCTAGGAAGTTCTGATCACTGGATATACATTTCTGTATTTCAGCCACTAAGCCGTAAGCGATGCGTAAAACCTTCATTTTTGGCGAGGCAGTTTCCCCAAAACATGTTACTAGGCCATCACTCGCATGAGAGTTGCCGAAGCTGAGACCCCAGGTTTTCAATGAGTACAAGAATCATAGAAAGAACGTTCTACGATTTTAGTCATGTAGCCACCTATAAAAGCGAAGAGAGCACTGTATGCAGGGTGAGCACAAAATACGGGTCAGAGTATTTTTCTTGAAGATGAACGCTAAAGAAAAAAATGTTGTGTAGGGAAATGGGTCGGTGTGTACGAGCACTCTCAATTGCTACGACAAAGCTAAGCATACTCCATGCAGTTAGGGCACCTGTATGTGCAAATACATCTACTTAGGGCAGGTAGTGACCGCAGATCCAGATCACGAGACGGAAATAATCAGAATAATAATGGGCTGGGGTGCGTTTGGCAGGCATTCTGAGATCATGAACAGTAGGTTGCCATTATCCCTCAAGAGAAAAGTGTATATTAGCTGTGTCTTACCAGTACTCCCCTACGGGGCAGAAACCTGGAGGCTTTGAAAACGGTTCTACTTAAATTGAGGAGGACGCAACGAGCTATGGAAAGAAGATTGATGGCTGTAACGTTAAGGGATAAGAAAAGCGCAGATTGGGTGAGGGCACAAACGCGAGTTCATGACATCTTAGTTGAAATCAAGAAAAAATAAATAGACATGGACAGGACATGTAATGAGGAGGGAAGATAACCGATGGTCATTAAGGGTTACAGAGAGGTTTCCAAGGGAAGGGAAGCGTAGCAGGGGGGCGGCAGAAAGTTAGGTGGGCGGATGAGATTAAGAAGTTTGCAGGGACGACATGGCCACAATTAGTACATGACCGGGGTAGCTGGAGAAGTATGGGAGAGGCCTTTGCCCTGCAGTGGGCGTAACCCGGACGATGATGATGATGATGATGATGATGATGATGATGTGGAAATATTCGGATGTATGGCGTGATAGAAGCTGAGTTGGGGAATAGGTGTTTGTTTGCAGCTGTAGCCAAGCGACGGCTTATGCCCCGGTAAGGGAGTTATGTGGCGCTGGGCAACTTTGTAGTGCTAGGTGATAGT
Organism: Dermacentor andersoni; assembly: GCF_023375885.2. Lineage (NCBI taxonomy): Eukaryota > Metazoa > Arthropoda > Arachnida > Ixodida > Ixodidae > Dermacentor > Dermacentor andersoni. The sequence goes on along the minus strand of NC_092815.1, from coordinate 155,581,692 downwards.
GCTGGATGGTCATATCATACATCTGGAAGTATTGGAAGCATGACGGCCGCGGCATCATTCTCCCTGTGTGGTGCCCGGGTAGCCTATACTCGGACAACAGCGCGTTCTTGCTGGTTGCCTCGCAGACATGGTATTACCGTGCAGCTGTTCTGAAGCTTTAATAGCATACCAGGTTGTCCAAAGCCCACTATCGACAGCCGCCCTTTTATCCACTACTTCTATGTTTGCCAGCAGCAAAAAATTCTCCGGGAGCACTAATATGCGACCAAATGACCGGTAAGATCTAGCTCGCAATGTTTGGGGAAATTAGGACAGTGTACACGCTTAAAAGAATCTTACTGAAAAGCAGTATTGGAAAAATTCTCTGGCTCGAAATATTTGTTACAAAATTTATACAGAACTTTATAATAATAGGTGCTCGTGACATCTGTGGATGTTCAGTTAGTAAGCCCGGCACAACCTGTGGTGTGTCGTACCGCGTGATAGCATTATTCAGCAGTTATTGTCACACCGTGCTTATTCCTTTAAAGATACTTAGTTAACGCTTTACTGACGTGTAATGAAAGCCAATTGCTTCAATAAACCCAATCCCCAACCTTCCCAATTTCTTCAACCAATTTTGCGCTTAGTCTATCAATTAGTGACGTTTAGATGAGTGATATAACCTTACGCTGCACTTACAATATGTACGCTTTTGCGAGCACTCTTTGCTACTTGTAGCTCTTTTTAGCAGCCTAACATAATACTGAAAGATGACCTTTGTCACCTCACGTGTACTCATACGTAAAGAAAACCAACATTCCAAGAGTACTTATAGCCTGTTTTACAGATCCAAACGTATATGTAGTCGATCCTTGTCTCTGTCGCCATTTTGCAGACCTAGGTTTCAACCAACCAGGCCAGTAGTAGGTGAGAGCAACATACGTGGCAAAGAACAGAGATTAACATTACCTTATGTTAATGACTATTTCGTTTTATTTAAGGGGGGTACAAAGCTATGTGGCCTAGCTTCGGGAGCGTGAGCTAATGGCAGCCACTGCAATGCGGGCAGACGTGTACCCTGTAACTAAAAGCAGCATACCGCAAGCACCATGTAGAAATATGTCACCATAGCAAATAACTGGGCCAATGGACACTGACGCGCCACTTTTTCGCTGTATTTACTCTCTTTGTTCTGCTTCTCATGGCGTATCACATAACAATGGGGAGGTAAGTTCCATTTTGCATGCCTTTGACAGAAACTATTTCCTAATAGGCTGCTATAAACCTACCGCGCAATCTGACGCCTGAGTCGTACATAGGAATGCATTGTTTTCACCACCGCGGTAACTAACTTTTGAAAGCGAAACCAGGCCGGTTGCCTGCATGACAGCGTCGCACGTTGTCTTTTGCCGATTGGCTTACGCTTTTTCACAACAGCAGCTCAAAGCTAACCATTCAACATGCTTATTATTTCATCTACTTCACAATAACACACACTATAGGACGCTTGTGATTTGTTCTGCGGGTGCTTTGCAGTAATATATAAATACCCATTTATAACGTTCCCAGCTGTCGGCATTCCGGAAATAATAACTTTCATCGCAAGAAAGTCTAATTGCTGCCAATATTTTGTGGGCTTGATGTCAAACAAGGACAATAAGTGAAATAACTCATGGAATCGTAATTGCAACCATTCTCGTTATAATTATGGTCGAACCTTATTTTATAAGTCCTCTCCAAGAAGTCTCCAACCAATATTGTTCTGCATAAGCCGTCTGCATCCTATGCTACTACGTCCTATGGAAATTTACGCCACCATGTATCAATTCAGACAGAGGACTATCTAAAGAGATATCGCCGCCCGCCATTAAATGTATTCTCTTGATTAAATCCTGGCGAGCTCGATTTGCAGGGGACGAGACTTCTCTTAGCAGCGATGATGCCGAACAGAGCAATGCTGTGTATTACGTGATTTGTCACTCTTAATACTCTTTATCCACCATTGGGCATGAACATATCGGAGTTTGTTTTCTCCTGGCTCTCCTCTAGAAAGAGGAATAAAAACTGCTTCATGAGTGTGTCGATGTTTTTCCGCCCAAAGCAGTGATCTTCAGACACCACTCGAATCATGAAGCTTAGACGGAAATTGCCTGCGGGGCCATCTCTGCAGCTGTTGGCGTCACTTGAAATCAACTCGTGGGATTATAAGCTTCTGTGAGCAGACGTGGGCGTGTTTACCATTAATGATTCCGCGTTGCGCCGCTACCCGAATGCAGATCGTGTCCTGACCATATGAATAAATTAGTATATATTGAGCAGCCTAAAGAGAGATACATGTGGAATGTAAGTATCATTTAATGTTTTCTTGGCCATTGTTTTGCAGACCGTACTTAAAATTGGCTTCGGGGAGGAGTCGTCAACGCTTTCATTCATGATTGGTTGAAAAGACGTCAATTCCGGGAGTCCAATCTGATCATGTACGCAAAGAAGAACACCTAATAAACCACGTTAGAAAGAGAACTTGCAAAGGTAGAAAAGGTCGACATTTAGCATCCATCGGTTCACTGGATGTCGCTCTTTACATTTCGATAATAACAAACATGAGCTTCTATGCAAACTGAAAGATAGAATCCGCTGAAGGCGATAATTACTGACTACGAGACATCTTATTACCACTCTTAGCTGCGATAATACTCGAGGCGAGAACTGTTCTGCAGTATAGTGCGACATGATGCGATAAAGTGGTTACTGCGACGCAATGTGACTCCATATAGGTTCTTAAGAGATTATGTATACACGCAAATAATTACCTCTGTGGTTGTTCAGTGGCTATGGTGTTGGGCTGCATAGCACGAGGTCGCAAGATGTAATCCCGTCCACGGCGGCCGCATTTCGATCGGAGCGAAATGCAAAAACACCCGTGTACTTAGATTTAGGTGCATGCACGTTAAAGAACCCCAGATCACGAAATTTCCGGAGTACTCCACTACGGCGTGCCTCATAATCAGAAAGTGGTTTTGTCACGTAAAACCGCATAACTTATTTTTTAACGCAAATTATTAGAAGTATTTCTTTGCAATTTTATCGTAGCTGCTTTTAAACATTATGCCTATCTTACCTCTTTTCCTTTTTCCAAAGTTTACTGTTTGTTCGCTGATATTTTACCAGCGTTATATTTTTCTATTACTAATGAATATCTAACTGTCAGAGTGTCCTGCACACTACCGTGTTTTAATGCAAATAATGCGACCACGAGCGTAACGCGGCTTGCGCAGTGATACACCGCACGTCTTCCAAGTCCGCTCGCTTGACGCGCCTGCACAACAGCGCCGTTCGCCTTGCTCATGGTTAACATTAATACGCCCTAACCCCATTGATGCAGCTCTACCGGCGTTCTAATCCACACAAAGAAATGCAGCTTAAAAGCAGTTCTTCGTGGGCTAGTTGGTAGCTGTTCGTTATAAATATAAAGACGCCAAATCAACGGACGCACACAGGAGAAGAGAACGGGACAGGGCGTCCGTGCGTGCCCGTTTATTTGGCCTCTTTATATTTTATAATGGACAAAGAAACACGCAGCGAAGTGCGCAATGGGCGGCAACTCCCTGCTGGTCGCTCTTGCGCGAGACGAAGTGGCAGCGGGCACGGAGAGCAAGCACGCCGAGCAATAGAGCCGAGGCCCAACCAACGCGAGGTGACATACAAAAAAAGAAACTCGTTATGTTCATGTCACAAACTCGAGTATAAGGAGAGGCATGTTCGGAAGCCGGAAGTATCTGAAAGAAACTTGCGTTACATTTTTGCAAACACAGTTTCTACTTTGTTTTGACTTATTAGGGCGTATAATATTGAGCCACTTGTGTTGCTGTAATGTTTATTTGCCTCTTCTTACAATTTTCCCCGTGCTGCTCCTGTTGTCAGGCACGCTGCGTCGGAGGGTGGGTCAGAACGTGTATTACGTGGCAGGAACGCGGCAGAGAGGAAAGGCGACACGAGTAACTCGTTTGGACGTTTCCATAGCGTCGACACAATGTTGCCTGGAGGTCCCTGGCGTCGGCACAATACCCTCTAGACTGCTGTAATTTTCCGTGAGCGCCCCATGAAAGCATTGCAGAGGCTGCAGCGCTTGCCTTTGTGCCAGCGCACAAAAGAACAGCGGGAAGGTAGGGAGAATGCTAGAGAAGAGGTAGGAAGAGAAGGCATTTAATGGGTAGAACGAACGCAGTCACAAAAAGGGTTAATAAAAGCTTTGCCACTCTTCGTTCCTTGCAGCTCACATGCACAGTGGGAACACGGGTGGTGAGGTAAAAGGTGACGTAACAAGGCAAAAAATTGCTGCTACTAGACATCGGCAGCAGTTTCGGACGACTTGGATAAATTTTAATTCGGGGTACATTTCTGATATTTCTGGAGAATAAACGCCTGGCCAACTGCTTGTTGCACAACTGTCGTAGGGTGTGCTCTCGGCAGGTACAAAAGTGTCGATTTCATGGGCGGTCGCTTCCGTCGTGGTGTCAGCACGCAGCGGCTTCTTTAATGCGGTTTTGCGTCAACGCCCATGAAATCGACACTTTCGTAACTGCCGCGGCAGCATTGCTGCTATGGTGTTGCTTGAGGCCGTGACCTCGATCTTGACCGCAGCTGCCGGATTTCAGCAGAGGCGAAATGTAAAAATGCTTGTGGTGCTGAGATTTAGGTGCACCGTAAAGAATCACCGGTGGTCAAAATTTTTTCCTGAGTCAGCCACAACCGCGTGTCACATAATCGGGTTGTGGGTCTCTCCACATAAAGCCCCATAATTTGTTTAAAATTATAACTTTTGCCACAATCCAATGCGCTATGTGCGGCAATAACATCGCTGACCTTCGTGTCAGGTATGAACAACGGCGAATAAGAACGCCTTAAAGAAGGTGTCTTGAGTACTATACGTAGAAACGCTATAACGTAAAATATAGCGTATAGCGCATATAACGTATAGTGTAGAAGCGCTACAACGTGAAGCTATTCCAAACTTTTCTATTACAATTCTGCAGTCAGCCTTCCGTGATTGGTGAAAATCTTTTTTGGACCAACTCCTCTTCACCTGTCTGCCACGCGACGTCACGAAAGCCGTGATAGCTCCACATCTCATATGACGTGTACAGAGTGATTATGAATGGTTGAACCGAACAAAAAAAATAATTAGTAGATATCTGTACGAAGTAAGGCCAGTTTTATCAGCCGGATGCACTTGAGGACATTCGCTTGCTGACTAAATTAACAATGATAGAATATGTAAGCGTGATTTAACGAGGACGTAGAAAGAAACAGACACACAGATACAGCACTGTCTTCGAGGTCTGCTTCTTTCTACGTCTGTGTTCCGTCTCGCTTACGTATTTATCAAGAATTCAAATAACTAGCTGGTCAACGTGTTTTAACTAAATTAACCAGCACGGGGACACGCGCGCACAGGTAAACATGAACACATCTCACTTGATGACTGCGTAAACTGTCTGTGAAAACGCGGGAGTTAGGAATCGCGGCACAAGGTGAGAGCCAATTGATCTCCGTGCAGCTGTCGCTTCAACGCGAACGAAACGTCGAAAGCACAGCGCATACGAAGCTATCGGCACTACGCGCACTCTGCAAACATCGCAGATCACTTTGCAAATGAGGCCCGCGCGGGCGCGCACACTGGACACGTCGCAGATTGCTTTCAACGCACACGAGTGCCGGCAACACGTCCCTACGGCGCCCGCCAAAGACGTCGTTTCGCGTGGCCAACGCAGTAGGCTCCACTCTGTACGTAGGGACGGGGGAGGAGGACATCGAGACACCCTGGCGACCCTGGCAGCCGCCGGAGAAGAACGCCCCTCCTCCCTAGCCTGACCCCCCTTGCCTCGCGAGCCACAGAAGAGGGCGCGCATGCGGGCCCCGTTGCCCGCTCGCACACGCGATATTGAACAGCGTTCGCCGCTCCCCCTCACACACTTTCATTCATACGGAACCTCACGGCGACGGCGACGGCGACGGCTTTCGCCATTAGCCCTCGGCTATTGATGAAGAGATTTCGGACTACAGCCATTTCAGCTGCCTGTCAGGCGACGTCACAAAACCGCGAGAACTCATCGCGTCAAAGGGATGTGTTAAAGATGCATTAACGTGTGAAACAAAACTGAATTTTTTCTCTAAATAGCCGCAGGCTGCCCCATTTCAAAAGGAAGAAAAAATGGCCGCTGCCGATCGTTCAGGCACTGGCTAAGCGCACCTGCCGGAAAGCATCGGTTTATTTGCGTACAATAAAACTTTTTGCGTGGCCGTATAGCGTTATCGAGACCATTTGGTACGTTTACGAACTCGCTCTGCCAATTCTTATTTGCTAAGGATCCGTTTAACACCATTCTCAACCTTCCGTTGCATGCTGCCGCGATTTTCGACCAGCCACCGCTAAGTAAGGGAAAACTGACCAATCGCCGACGCCGTCACCGCCCTCTTCATCCAGTTATCGATTTTCAGTGCACTGACTCGACGCCATCGCATCCTTTTTCACTTGAGCGTGCTCCTCGCCTCTTGTCAACCATTAGATAAGACAAGCCGTTCTGTGCAGGCAACATCATTCGTTTTTAGAGCAAACAAAATTGACATCTTATAAATGAGGAGAGCGTTAGATGTCTCTTCAGACAACCCTGCGGGTCAGTGCCCCATGCTTGCGTCGGTGATTACGCAAGTGTGACGTCAGGAGATTGGAATAAAAACATTGGAATAGTTTTACGTTATAGTGCCCATAGACCCCGAAGGTAAAGTTCAACTTCAACTTTGCTGGTCCACCGTCCTCGCTCCCCGTACATGACCGACCCCCTTGAAGTTCCAATCTCGCGGGATCCTCGTATGGAGAATCTGTTTTCCATCGAGGAGTTGCCAGCGGCCTCAGCAGCGTGCAGACGTTCCTCATCGCCTGGGCCTGACGGAGTGACATACGCAGCTCTTGGCAACCTCGGTCAAACAGGGCGGCATGCTCCTCTAGAGGTGTACAACAATTCATGGCGTGGAGTGGTTCCTGCTGCATGCAAGTCCAGCAGCCTTGTGCCTCTACTCAAACCAGGCAAATCACCCTAAGACGTGGCGTTTTACCGTCCCGTTGCTCTTGCCAGTTGTCTAGGAAAGGTGATGAGGATGGTGCTGGCGCGTCTAGAGTGGTATCTAGAACACTACAAGATATACCCTGACGCTATGGCAGGCTTCCGACGTGCACGCTCTTCTGTAGACAACGTCATAGATCTTGTCTCGTCTTCTCAGCACTAAAGAATCCTAACGAGAATGTCTACGGCGATGTTCCTGGACATCAAATGTGCTTATGACAACGCAACCCATCGAGCCATCCTGGAGGTCTTGGGCGATGTCAGCCTAGTTGGCTTTGTGTTTCGATGGATATTTAGCCACTTCAAGGACAGGTAATTCTTTGTGCAAACAGAGGATGGTGCTTCATCACAACACAACACCTACCATAAAGTACCACAAGGCGTAGCCTTCAGCCCCACACTATTGAACCTCGTGCTCATCGATCGGGTTCATACCCCTCCACAATCCATCCATGAGGCGATATAAGCAGGCGATATATGCAATTGGTCATCAGGAGCGACGCGTCTACAGATGCGCGCCAGACAAAAAAAAAGCGCCCACACTAATATCAACTCATCATCTAGCACGAGGTCTGGAGGTATCCTCCGAGAAGTGCTCTATGGTCACTTTCACGCGCAAAGCAATAGGACCGCACGTTGTTAGAATGAATGGACAGCCTCATCATCATCATCAGCCGGGTTACGCCCACTGCAGGGCAAAGGCCTCTCCCATACTTCTCCAACAACCCCGGTCATGTTCTAATTGTGGCCATGTCGTCCCGGCAAACTTCTTAATCTCATCCGCCCACCTAACTTTCTGCCATCCCCTGCTACGCTTCCCTTCCCTTGGAATCCAGTCCATAACCCTTAATGACCATCGGTTATCTTCCCTCCTCATTACATGTCCGGCCCATGCCCATTTCTTTTTCTTCATTTCAACTAAGATGTCCTTTACCCGCGTTTGTTCCCTCACCCAATCTGCTCTTTTCTTATCCCTTAACGTTACACCTATCATTCTTCTTTCCATAGCTCGCTGCGTCGTCCTCAATTTCAGCAGAACCCTTTTCGTAAGCCTCCAGGTTTCGGACCCGTAGGTGAGTACTGGTAAGACACAGCTATAATACACTTTTCTCTTGAGGCATAATGGCAGCCTGCTGTTCATGATCTGAGAATGCCTGCCAAACGCACCCCAGCCCATTCTTATTCTTCTGAATATTTCCGTCTCATGATCCGTATCCGCCGTCACTACCTGCCCTTACCACTTCCCGTGCCTCGCTACCTATTGTAAGCTGCTCTTCTCTTCCGAGACTGTTAAACAGTACTTTAGATTTCTGCAGAGTAATTTTTAGACTCACTCTTCTCCTTTGCCTCTCCAGGTCAGTGAGCATGCATTGCAATTGGTTCCCTGAGTTACTAAGCAAGGCAATATCATCAGCGAATCGCAAGTTACAAAGGTATTCTCCATTAACATTTATCCCCAATTCTTCCCAATCCAGGTCTCTGAATATCTCCTGTAAACACGCTGTGAATAGCATTGGAGAGATCGTATCTACCTGTCTGACGCCTTTCTTTATTGGGATTTTGTTGCTTTCCTTATGAAGGACTACGGTGGCTGTGGAGCCGCTATAGATGTCTTTCAGTATTTTTACATATGGCTCGTCTACACCCTGATTCGGTAATGCCTCCATGACTGCTGAGGTTTCGACTGAATCAAATGCTTTTTCGTAATCAATAAAAGCTGTATATAAGGGTTGGTTATATTCCGCACATTTCTCTATCTCCTGATTGATAGTGTGAATATGGTCTATTGTTGAGTAGCCTTTACGGAATCCTGCCTGGTCCTTTGCTTGACAGAAGTCTAAGGTGTTCCTGATCCTATTTGCGATTACCTTAGTAAATAGTTTGTAGGCAACTGACAGTAAGCTGATCGGCCTATAATTTTTCAAGTCTTTGGCGTCCCCTTTCTTATTGATTAGGATTATGTTAGTGTTCATCCAAGATTCCGTTACGCTCGAGGTCATGAGGCATTGCGTATACAGGGCGGCCAGTTTCTCTAGAACAATCTCCCCACCACCCTTCAACAAATCTGCTGTTACCTGATCCTTCCCAGCTTCCTTCCCCCATTTGCATAGCTCCCAAGGCTTTCTTTACTTCTTCCGACGTTACCTGAGGGATTTCGAATTCCTCTAGATTATTCTCTGTATAAATCTCTATAGAACTCCTCAGCCACTTGAACTATCTCATTCATATTAGTGATGATATTGCCGGCTTTGTCTCTTAACGCATACATCTGATCCTTGACAATTCCTAGTTTCTTCTTCACTGCTTTTAGGCTTCCTCCGTTCCTGAGAGCATGTTCAATTCTATCCACAGAATACTTCCTCATGTCAGCTGTCGTACGCTTGTTGATTAACTTCGAAAGTTCTGGCACTTCTATTCTAGCTGTAGGGTTAGAGGCTTTCATACATTGGCGTTTCTTGATCGGAGCTTTCGTCTCCTGCGATAGCTTACTGGTATTCTGTCTAACGGAGTTACCACCGCCTTCTATTGCGCACCGCTTAATGATGCGCACAAGATTGTCGTTCATTGCTTCAACACTAAGGTCCTCTTCCTGAGTAAATGCCGAGTACCTGTTCTGTAGCTTGATCTGGAATTCCTCCATTTTCCCTCTTACCGCTAACTCATTGATCGGCTTCTTATGTACCAGTTTATTCCGTTCACTCCTCAGGTCCAGGCTAATTCTAGTTCTTACCATCCTATTGTCACTGCAGTGCACCTTGCTTAGCACGTCCCCATCTTGTATGATGCCAGGGTTAGCGCAGAGTATGAGGGCTATATCATTTTTAGACTCGCCGTTCGGGCTCCTCTACGTCCACTTTCGGCTATCCCGCTTGCAGAAGAAGGTATTCATTATCCGCATATTATTCTGTTCCGGAAACTCTACTAATAACTCTCCCCTGCTATTCCTAGTGCCTATGCCATATTCCCCCACTGCCTTGTTTCCAGCCTGCTTCTCGCCTACCTTGGCATTGAAGTCGCCCATCAGTATAGTGTAGTTTGTTTTCACTCTACCCATCGCCGATTCCACGTCTTCATAGAAGCTTTCGACTTCCTCGTCATCATGACTTGATGTAGGGGCGTAGACCTGTACAACCTTCATTTTGTACCTCTTATTAAGTTTCATAGCAAGACCTGCCACCCTATCCTTAATGCTATAGAATTCCTGTATGTTACCAGCTATATTCTTATTGATCAGGAATCCGACTCCTAGTTCTCGTCGCTCCGCTAAGCCCCGGTAGCACAGGACATGCCCGCTTTTTAGCACTGTATATGCTTCTTTTGGCCTCCTAACTTCACTGAGCCCTATTATATCCCATTTACTGCCCTCTAATTCCTCCAATAGCACCGATAGACTCGCCTCACTAGATAGCGTTCTAGCGTTAAACGTTGCCATGTTCATATTCCAATGGCGGTCTGTCCGGAGCCAGGGATTCTTAGCACCCTCTGCTGCGTCGCAGGTCTGACCGCCGCTGTGGTCAGTTGCTTCGCAGCTGCTGGGGCCTGACGGCCGGAGTTTGATTGTTGCGTTCATATAGGAGGTTGCGGCTATGTACTGTACCAGGGTGGCCAATCCTGCTCTGGTGAGGGAATGCGTTACCGGTTCTGGTCAGCGGGATCAGGCCACACTCCAGGCCTGTTTATGCAATTTTATGAACACGCGGATTTTTTTAACTCGGTGGAAAATTGCGCGGTACCGTGATTCGAACCACGGACCTCTTGCACGCGAGGCGAGTGTTGACGCCACCGCTGCACCTAGCGGTGGACAGCCTACTCGAAGACGCACCGCTTTCTAGGAGTGATAATAGATCGAGACCTATCCTGGAGTCCTGATGTCTCCTACGTAAAAATGGAACTAGTCATGATTACACACGTGCTCAGATTTCTTGCAGGAAAGTCATGGGCTGCATTTGTGAGTGCGATGCTCCAACTCTACAACGCACTGTTCCTGGGCCTCCTACGCCGCAGCTTACTTGTACTGGGTGGGACCGGTAAGACCAAGCTACGAGCCCTCCTGTCTGTGCAAGCTCAAGCTCTGCGAATTTGTCTTGGCCTGCCCAGGTGTGCATCCACGGCAGCAACAATAGCCATCGCGCATGACCAGCCTATCATTACGTATATTTGTGTCAACTCTTCAAGGATGCACATCAGGCACTTCGCCAGGCTTCCATCGCATCGTCTCGCCTCCCTTCCTGCCGCTCGACCTCGTTCAGCATTTAGCAGAATTCTCGCCGCCAACCATGGAACTTTGTTGTCAAACTTCACACCTGCAGCACGACCATCTCTATCGCTGTGGTGCCTGCATCCACTCCAGGCCCTTCTTGTCATTCCCGGCACCAAAACGAAAACAGAGATATCATCTTTCGCCCTATAACAAACCGTGCTTTCATTCCTACATGACAAGCGCAACGAACGCACCCACGTTTACATGGACGGTTCTTTTTCCTCTAAATTTTCAGCTGGAGCAGTGGCGGTTCCCGATCATTATGTCCCCATCAAATTCAAGACGTCTCACGTTACATCATCGACGGCTGCAGAACTCGCAGCTATTGGAGCTGCTGTAGAGTTTATTGGTCCCACATCACCACATTCATGGTGCATCTTTTGTCATCCAAAGGCAGCTCTCCAGTGTCTTCTCTCCCCTTTCAACCACGGACCTAATGGGCAATTAGTCGCAGACATCTGACTACTCCACCATCACGCAATCGACAAGGAGCACAACATAATCTACCAGTGCATACCGGGTCACTGCAGCATTTCAGAAAATCACAGTGCGGATGAAGCTGCCCGGTCAGCCCACGATGGTGCCCATATTATACCTATACCACTCTCAAGAATAGATGCAGCCACAAGACATCGCTCCCTCGCACGCGAGATTGAGCAAGCTCTGTGGAACACCAGTGAATTCACGAACGCACGTCTTCACAGATTGGATTCGCGTTTGCAACTCCGTCTTCCACCAGTGTTATCACGAGCGGAAGCAACACTTCTGTGCCGCCTATCGCTCCGCCCCGCATTCACGAACTCCTATTCCTTCCGCATTAGAATGGCCGACAGCCCTGCTTGCGACAATTGTGGCTGCGAGGAGACGATCGCGCACCTCATCTGTGACTGTCCACGCTACAACATGCCAAGAAAAGTGCTCGTCACCGCGCTCGAAAAACTGGACGATCGCGCCATTACAGAAGAGAAATTCCTAGGACACTGTCCCAGATGGGTTTCGGCCCTCAAGGCCTTAAGGTATTTGCTGATATTTTTAAGGACCTATGAATTGTTCGCCCACCTTTGAATGTTGTTGCGTGTAGCATCACGTTGGTATGTGCATTTTTCTCTCCTTTTTTCTCCTTTTATTCCCTTTACCCCTTTCCCTAGCACAGTGTAGCCAGCGGTATTCACACTGGCTAACCTCTCTGTCTTTCTTTCCCTTTTTGTCTCTCTCTCTTAACATCAACTCACAACTCTCGTATTCCACTAAATGCTGATAAACTTAAACATTCAGCGTAAACACCATCGCAAATTATTGTCAGTCAACGCAAACAGCACATAAAGCTTCGATTAGATCGATTCTGACAGTGCGTGGAAGCCGCATAATTTCTATTCTATTACAATTACGTAATTATTCAGTCTGTATTTTACAGCGCAGCTCTTTGGCGCCCGTCCCCGTGTTTCGCGACGCCGTCGTGCCTCGTCGTAACCACGTTCATCATCCGCGCGCTGCTCTAACTGCGCGCGCTCCTGCTGCCATCTCTCGCGCGCGGCACGATTCTTGCTCTCCCCTTGTCCTTCAAAGCCGGGTGACGTGTTCTCACATATTCTCTCGCCCTTTTACTCCGCGCGGCGCCATGGCGGTGACTCTCGCCGCTACATTCCACTGCACCCTCGCCGTCCCTTCTTCCGCTGTCGCGGCACTGCGGCTGTACCAGCGGCGGGTGCTCCTTGCTGCCTCGCGCGCTATCCACTGCTCTTTGCTAAAACCCCTTAAACTTCGTAAAGTAGTTCCACACTTTGAAGAATGCCGCCTCCTCCTCGCGTGCTCTGGCCGAGGCCGCCGCCGCGTTGCTATTGGCCTAATAGCATCACTTGGGCCCTCGCACCTTGCTTCAGCGCCATTTTTGATCCAGAAGCGTCTGCGGAGCGGCGAGGAGCGCATGTGTGCGCCGCCGCTACGCTCGAGCAGTGTAGGTGGCCCCACGGTCGAGGAGGGAGCGTGAAAAAGAGGAGAAACGAGGAGGAGTGAAGGTGGAGGAGGAGCGTGCCGCTACTTTACGAAGTTTAAGGTGTTTTGCTCTCCGCTCCTCCGTCTCCCTGTGGCGTGGCTGTACGGCTCTCAGCCGTGTCTCTCAGCCGTGTCTCTCGTTTACCCGTTTGAGGGGCGCGTTCCTAAGTGGCATTTTCCGGCTCTGGCACTGCTTGCGCTTGACTGTCCTTCTCCCGCCTCCACTCTTGCCCTATACCTCCCGTTACTTGGCGCAGTGCCATAGCGGTGACTCGAAAGACAGTGATAGCGTTTCGTCCCCTTACGTCTATTTCCAACCCCAACCTTGTGCGGCCACATTGAGGCCCGTTTGTGAGTGAATGAGTGTGTGACCTCTACTCGACACGCTGTTCTACACCCGTTTCCTCATCCCACTTCAGGGGAAACTTTAAATAATAATTGCTAATCTTCCCCTCCCCCTCTCAGCACCGGTGACCCATTATAAGATGGCGGGATGGCGAGCGGCCGTAGCGCCAGCTCAATATCGGCGGATCGCGGTGTGTGCTGCCCAATCCGAAACGTGGAACCGCCTCCATTCGGCACTGCGTGCTCTGTATACGATTGCCTGTTGTTGAAAAAAGGCAGCAGCTACGCTCAACGAACGCATTACCAGGAAGCATATTCGTCGGCCTATTTGTTGCTATTTCTTTCTTTTTTTGCTATCTGTGAAGAACCGCATTTCTGAAACCAAAGCAGCACTAACGCAAGGCTGGTAGCGTGCTTAAGGTTTAAGTTGTGACGATAGAAAGTGGCTGCGAGATCACTACGTGCCTTGAGACACAGCAATGAATAAGCACGAACATCACCTCGTTTGTCAACAAACTTGCTTTTTTCAATCACACGTGTCAGTGCAGGTGGGCCAAAGATAAATATTGAAACGCTAAGGAAGAATAAAGTTAACGCGAACTCACTGAATGTGTCCTACGTTAGCCTACGTTCTCACCAAGCAGAAGTACAACACTACTCCTGGTCGTTGATGGTTTCCGTCACTACTTGAAAACTTATTTTAAAATCTTACGTTTCGAAGCCCGACAAGCTTCTTCTTAACCGTTGATTTGGCGTGAGGCTCCAAAAAGTGGCGTTCTAAAACAAATTTTAGTTGGTATTTTTTTTTGCTCTTTCATTCAGTTGTCCTCGGCCAGGCAGATGCATGCCGAATTTTTACTTTTGAGTCCCTGCATAGCATTTACTTAGGAATCGCGTTGAGCAGCGGAAATGATTATTTTTGCTCGAAAAATTTTTCACATCGCATTAAATATATTTGTGAAAAGAAGCAAATAGCGGATGTGCGAATCTCACGGTCAGCATTGCGTAATTCCAATTACGCTAGTCGGCGCACAGCTGCATCACTGCTGCGTTTAAGTGCGGCCGTGGTCACCCGTCATGTAGCCGAGCCCTTACGGCCGTGTTGGGGCCACGTTCCATAACATGCCATCTGAATCTCGTCGTGCCAAAACACGTTTGAGGGGCACTCATAGCACATGTGTTATGACAGCAATTATCCGTACGTTCGAGGAGCGTTCAAAGCGTCGGTGGTCGTGCCGCTGTTGCCGTGCTGTCCGTTGGTGTTGCATGCGGAGTTTAGGAGCGGTTCCATTATGTCCAGAAATGCGTAGTGCGCTTGATTGCAAAAAAAAAGAAAGAAAGAAACGAACGAAGCGTAGTGGACACACCGTCGAAGCTGTATCGGCTCAAATGCCTCGGGGGCGGTGCTCGGGCAGCGTTCTAACTACTGCCGCTGGCATAAGCTACGCGCGCACGCTAATATGGCCACGCTGGTGTGCCTGCTCAACCGCTGTGTGTATGCTCTTGTCTGTGCAGTTAACGTGAAACTAGCGTTACCCAATACCGGTGTCACACGCACACTTCTGATCGCGATCGGGGCCGATCCGTATTGAGCTTGATCCAGATCGAGTGTTGCTACACGGTCATTTATGACGATCGTGGTCTTGCGGGATCCCGATCCGGACAACCGGGATCCGTGAATCGCGATCAGGCCACTTCCGCTAAAGATTAAAGGCGACGGCAGCTCATGAAAAAACGTTTAAAATAACTTTTTTGTCAGCAATATATCAAACTGTAAAATTGAAATACTGACAGAATTGAAGGATATCTTGCAAATCGGAATTTGTAGCCAATCCATTACGCACTTTTGAGAGTTCCGGACGATCAGCAGATGACAGTAACTGGATCCTGATCACTGGACTGTGTAGTGACGACCATTGCTAATCACGATCAAGAAATCCGATCTGTATCGGCCCTGATCGCGATCAGAAGTGTACGTGTGACACCGGCATAGCGTTTTACTAGGAGCTGAATAACGCCACCAGTTTCCCGTCAGCCTCATATTTTGCATCATCCAGACGCAACGCCTGCAAATCCAGTGGCGGCGCTCATCAAACCAGCATTGTGGCAAACCTCGTAGCTGTCAGGGCGCTGTGCCTTCCGCCCAGCAGGACTTGCTTTGCATGCTGCGTTGCATGGGCCTGTCGCACTCGCGTGTACTCCGTTTCATACATCAGGTGCAATGCTGCAGAAGCTAGATATACTCTTTGCCGTCACTGCGTTCGCACTTAGAAATAGCTCAGTGTTTCTTGGTCCGATTTCCGTGAAAATTTTCTTTATTTAAGCTGTTTTGAATGAAGAAAAGAAAGAATTTACTTTTAGAAACAAACAAACCAGGTACTCATACGGCTGATAACATGTTATCTTAAATAAATTTGCGTTTCGTTGTTTCTTTACATTAGCAGTCGCGGCAGCCTCACCTGCATGCTCACGCGAGCAAACGCCTCGTGGCGCACAGCGAAGCATAGACGGGAATGCGCAGAGTGATAAATTTTGGTGACTGGACTTCTTGCGTAGCTTCCACAGCGTTGCACGTGATGTATGAAACTGGGTATATACTCGCGGACGACTTTCTGAGGCAATGAAAGGAAAGCTACGAAGGCAAAGCGCGCACAAATGAGAGTGCTTCTGAAAAGAGTCCCTTCTTTTCATCCACGTTAGCTTAAGCTGGGGAGGCGAAAACACAAACACCTTATAAGTGACAGTTAAGTAAAACAAAACACACCACTGAATGTAAAAGTTTACTTATTTTGCGGCTTTTCCATTCGGCGTCGGGTCAAACGCGAAACCGTCGCACGTTAAGCTGTGCCAATTCAGCGTCTGTCCCGAGCAAAAAACTGTCAAAGCACTGTCAAACGTTGGCGGACTACTTGGCGCCGTAACGGTTGTGCAGCAGCCACGCGCCGGTAGCTTTCTCTTCATTGCGACGGAAAGTTGTCCGCGAGTGTTATTATAATAGCGTCGGAGGATTCCAAGCGCAACGATCAACCTTGCTGTAGCGGTCAATGCTTCGCCGTTCGATCGATGCTGCCAAATTTTTGTTCAAGTGCGGCACAGCGCAGCAGGTGCCAGCCTCTAATATTTCCGTTAGGATTGTTACTAACCGTGCTGGGTGCATCTGAGCCGTGCTGCGAAATGTGTGGAAAGATAAAGGCAAGCAGGTTATGCTCCAGGGAGGGTCTTCTTTCCCGTTGATGTTAACGTTCAATTATTCTAATCAATGTAAACAGCAGAAATGGCTTTATTGGCTGAGAGAACGCCGTTTAAGTCGTATTGTAGATTATATTTATTTATTTACTTATGTATCTATTGTGATTATTAATTATTCCTGTTGAAAAATATTTTATGATAGAAAAGCGTCATAATGAATAATTATTGTAAAAGAAATGAATGGAATAGAAATTGCCAAATACATAATTATACAGTAAATGCACATTAAGGTAATATCTTTTTTTAGACCTCTTAAAACGCATTAGTTCGCATAACTGCCGTTCTTGTGAGGTACATTTCTCAAGCCGTTTCAATATTCAAGTAAAAGAACAAATTAATGTAGTATTTTACACCCGCTTTGTTGGTTCTACTGGTCACATAAAATTGATATCTCTTCCACTCATGCAGTACTGAATTAGTAACCTTTTGGTTGAAATATGTCTTGCACATTGTGCATTTTCATATATTTGCCTGATGCACAAATAGATATTTGTCGAGATTGTTTAGCGGGGTTTTAGTTATTTACTTCAAGTGCCTCATATATCAACACCGCACTCGTACTTCCGGCAGTTTTCTACGAGTAACAGAGTTTTAGTTATGGCAGACATATCGGAATAGGAAAAAACAAGTTTGCAGAGCCAGCTGTAGGTCGCTTCGAAGTACTTGAACCGCAGCGAAGCTTTGCCGGCGACTCAGACGATGCTAAATGGTAAAAGGTTGGTATACTGCTTCGAATCGCTACACAAAATACTATCGCTGCTCACGATAGCTTCACTGCAAGTGTCGCCAGCAGAGATCGACGAGTTCGGGCAATTCCATAATTACATGTAAGTCGTCAATGTATCCGTAAATAATTAAATTCTGGGGTGTCACATGCCAAAACCGCCCTCTGATTATGAGGCACGTCGTAGTGTGGGGCTCCGGAATAATTTTGACCACGTGGGGTTACATAACGTGCAGCCAATGCATGATGCACGAGCTTTTTGCATTGCAGTCCCATCGGAACGGTGCCGCCGAGGTCGGTATTGAAGCTGCGACTTCAAGCCATAGGCAGCGCAAGCCTTTAGGCTACCGCGGTGGGTCGATATACCACTTGAAACAACAGTGTTGCTCCTAGGTTTGCAACTCTTGGTTAGACGAAGTCGGGACGGAGGGAAAGATGGAGAAGGTGGCGGCTGGCCATGATCGACCCTGTCAGTGCCAGGAGCCACCAGAATGTACGTGCAACAAAGCTGCACCTATTTTTTTTTTTCTTCCATCGTGTCGCGTTCTGCAAGAACACGCAGTACAGTTAGCTAACTGACATGGCTACTAATTAAGGTAGAGGTGCTGTGATCGGATAAAGGCCTCCAGCGCAACTCAACCTCGACCAAAGTGAAACCGCCTTTACGTTTATAACATAGCAACTGAACGCGGAAACGAAGAATGCGCAACCGAGTTGTTAGGCATTATAGAAGAGAAAGGGGGTGTATCTATTGCTATCCAGTAGAAGAGAAAAAGGAAAAGTCGGGCATTTTGCTGTGCCTACTTGTTCGAGTCGGGACAAAGGACATTTACTCAAAAGTCGCGCCTGTCCAACTAAATTAGGGACGGTGGGCAATACTAGTTACGCCTGAGTGACTGCATTGCCAACATTATTCTTGCAGAATAGGATATTAGTGGCAGGCGTGCTGGTAACATGAATTAAGGATAGAGTGAAGAAGAACTTAGATAAGCGCTGAAGCTAAGCGTCTTTTCAACGCTGATCACATTCACAACGCGGAACAATCACGTCAATATATACGCTCAGCTTTCCGGAGCTTCATAATCAGATGTCATTTAATCTTTCTCGTGGCACAGCTGATCATTTCAAAAAAGCTTAAAAAAGTGTAAGAGGGACAATTTTTCAGTTGAAGAAGGGGAAGTCCTTCGTTTGCATATCGTTTTGTCTGCATGTTTGTTTACTACCCGACACGACAAAACGTGGTTTATTTATCATTCTTTTCCGTCCTCGCAAGTATCGCCTTTCCTCAGTCCCGATCTTTCTGTGCCCGCGCTTCGCTGTTTGTTGGTGAGACTTTTACCTTTTCCTTTATTTTGTATTTAGAGGAGGGGAAGGGTTGTAGGAGGGGGGGGGGGGGGGGAGGGCGGTAGGGAGCGTCGAACGATGCGGAAATCTGTGCACCGTGACACCAGATGCGCGAAGGGAAATGGATTCGCTAGGCGGCGAAGACTTCGACACACGGAAATCTCCGCTCGTTTCTATGCGCACCGAAGCAGCGGACGTGTCCTGTATAGGCTGCCCTGAAAAAAGCGAAGTTGCATCCCGAAGAATGGCTGCTAGGGAGAAAATGGCCTTGAATACCAAATGACTCGACTCAGACATTCGCAAAATAAACACAAGTCTCGCTGAAGTAAATAGGCTTCTGTCTGAGGCAATCTCCGTGTTACCCGGAAAAGCGTGACGCAAAGCTGGCACGCGTAGCCGTCTAGTGACCATCCTCAACCTTATCTTTAAAAATGCTTCTGGTGTTCTCCCGATACGATGTTGTTGACTCTTCTTTCTTTTGTGCACGAAGCCAGAAATGAGCACATGGCATTGTGTAGCCCAGTTGCCATCGAAAAGGACAACGAAGATAGATAAAGGGCAGTCTCTTTCGGAAGCAGGGCAGAGAGTGCTCTTCGCAGCTCGAATCACTTTAAGTAGACCACCGAATAGTGAAAGGCAAGAGACTCTTTGTCTGCTGATAAACATAAGCAAAAAAAATGCAGAAATATGGCCTGGTAAAAGGAAAGCAATCTTTTATGCCACGAAGCGAGAAGTCATCAACTATGCTTGGATGAGAAGCCGATATCTATAGACCAAGAAACGCAACAGCGCGAGCATTTCCGCAAGAAAAAAAGAAAAAAAAAAGAATAAGCTCTTAAACGGCTGCACGTGAGATACGCCCTTTCTGGCGTATTCTTTGCTGCGTGCTGCGCTGCATTGCAGGAATATAGAGGCAGGTCAATAATATGAAGAGGCTAGAATAAAGTCAGAAAATAATTTGAAATGCTTGACTATGTTTCCGCGCCATACACTGCGGGGCCTTTTAAAGCGTGTAGCTGATGGTCTAACGCCAGCGTCCTCACATTCCTAGCGCCAACATAAACAAACATGCAATAAGTAAATGCCAGTAGAACAAGAATAAAGTTGCATACGCTTTGCATGCCCATTTTACATGCGAATTTAGTGATTCACCGAAGCCATTGTCAAAGAGTTTGCTTTGATAAAGGAAGGACAAGTCTCCGTTTTCAAAAATGGATAATCACTTAAATATCCTTACGTGATTTGAATGCGAAAGCACTACGACTTGTCTAAGTTATTACCTTAAATAAAACTGCGCCTTGATCCACCTTTCCGTAATTTGTACCAATGTTAATCCACCTTATTACAATTTAATCGACTTCAATCCACCTTAATCTACCATAATTCAATTTTGGCAGTGGGCCAGGTGCGACGCCATGGGTGTTCACCGTGGATTGCGCAGTGCGAACCGCAGCCGGTAAAGCGCAGGGAGCGTGACGTCATCACTTTGTGACGTGGGTTTTGTTAATATCGGATAACAGCGGACGCCGGATTTTCCGCTTCATGGGGCATACGTTGCTTTCGCATTATCAGCGGGACTGCTGCCTTTGGCGCTGAGCTATTGATAGACCATTAATTTGGAGAATACCTGCTTGCCCTGCACTCCGTACAGCCGGCTACTAACACGAAGCAGTTATTCGGTTTTCTCAGGTAGTCAATATAGAAGTGTAAACCTAGGGAAAAACAAAGCAATCAACAAAACGAGAAATGTCGCCCGTTGAATGTGTGTAGTCTAAAGTGTATGTAATGTTAAAATAGGACACTGACTGCGAAATCTACAGATGATCACCGCGAAATCTAGCATTGGACACTAACTCTCGTTGATGCTCGTGGACCAACTTATGCCTCCCGTGTGTTAAATATGGTGGGTCAGCTCGCCGTATACTAGTGGACCACTCAATCGATTCACTTCTACTGTTCTAAGCATTTCACATGGCGACACAGTAGCTGTATCACTTAGCTGAAGCGTATGCACCTATTTGTGCGATGTCTTCTCCTGCCTCTTCTCCAGTGATCGAGGTTTAGGAAGCCTTAAATTGACGAGCCATAAATAGCAAATTTCAGCAGATTTTAAGAGGTTGTTGTAAACAAATCGAATAGCGTGTTACAATTGCCCCATCGCATCATAGGTACTTACGCTTCGTTGCTCCATCAAAGGAGTTTCTCTTCTTTCTAGCAGTGTTTCATTTTTGAAGCCAACAAGGAAGCTTTGATAATAAATAAACCTAAAGCTATCTACTTGTGAATGACGCTTTCACATTAATAATGAACCCAAAAACAAAATTGCCAACGTAAGGTCATCAGGTGTCATTAATTAGGTCAGCGAGCATTGGTGCAGAAATATTACTTAAGAAATTGAAACTAAGGGCCAAGCAAATGAATGCAGATAAAAAACATTGCACGACAGAGCGCCTTCGAATACCTTCTTTGAAAAAGGCTCCTCTCAGTTACTAAGCAATGGCTAGTAACTGCTTGTCAGAAAGTTAACCAAGCTTCTAGTAAGGCTAGTTAGTAAAGGTGCTAGTTGCTACATTTACTGTGCGAACAATGTGGCGTATAGAACTAGCACAGGTATTCAGTCTACGCACCATAATAGCACTACCACCATTATAGTAGCGTTTGCGACCCAAAAGGTTCGATCGTCACTTACAGCGCATACATAGACGAGGGACAAAAAGGACGACGAAGACAAGCGCTGTCTTCGTCGCCCTTTTTGTCCCTCGTCTATGTATGCGCTGTAAGTGACGATTGATGCCATGGAATACCAATTAACCCGTACCCAAACCTAGCTCCAAAAGGTTCGGCAGCGTCTTACACTGTGGCAACACGTGAAGGCGAAGCCTTACTGCACGCTTGGCAATGCATTAAGCTATACGATTGTAGGGGCCACACTTCTTCCGAGACATGACGAATCACAGTGTGAAGTAAACGTGTGGCAAGCCGTTGTCTACGAGCTTCGGTCTCCGCTCTACGTTGCTTTCTCTCATTGTCGCGTTGCTGCTTTCGCAGTTCGGCTTCTTCGACTCGTTTGCAACGCTTAGATGCGGCTTCGCGCGCTCGTATGGCCGGGTCAGAATCGCGCCAGCAGCGCTTCTCTTCGACTCTACGTTGCATGCTCTCTGCAGGGGAAAGTAGCACTCGTGGTCGAACGCAGTGATCCCGCCGCTTCCCACGTCGCACGTCGTTTCTCCCTCGGCGAGCGTCCTCGGCCTCAGCGTACTTCCGAGGTGCGCATGCGATGCTTTATTGACCGTTCGGATGCTTGTTTTGAACTTGTTCTTTATTGAAACGTATGCTGTTCTGTGTGTTGTATGGGTGATCTCAATGAATGTATGCACTGTTCTCTTCACTTTAGTGAGCGCTTGTAGCCTTTGCCTTCAGGGTGGATGAGCCATTGGATCAACGTTTGTTTACGGAGGTGTGAGCGATACCTGTTGATGCCAATATATTTTGTACCACTCCACTAGATGCCGCGTTCTTTAGGTATGAGCCATTGCAACGACCCACTTAAAGCTTTCGCCTTAATAAGATAGTGGGTTCCTTTCTGTTTGGTAGCGATGCTTCTATTGCCAGCAAATCATTAAGTAGATTGTCTTATTAAATTGTAATATAAACCCCTATGCAAAAAAAAAAAAAGAAAACAGCAGGGATTCATTGCGAGACAGTTTAGTCATGTTTCTAACACCGTAAAATATAGGCGCGCAAGGTTCATGACCGGAACATTAGGTTGCGTGTAATCAGCTGCACTGTAGGAGGAGGAACGAACGACCAAGAGGAACAACGCATCGCACAATACAATGATCGGAATATTATACGCGACATGTTCAGGACGACCTTAGGAGTACATGCCGCTGTAACCTTTCGGAGAACAGGTCGCACCGCTGAGCATTTAGTTATTTTGCTAAATAAGTAAAGTACCAATCCTTATCTGCATAGCGTAAACGCTGCACACATGCACACCAAACCGCGCCATATAACAATAATGCAACACAATAATAGACGCTGTAGCTTATCTAAACATCGCGTTACGACAGCCACTAAACAATGTAATAGGCCACATGTGACAAGTCGCGTTACTTTTTACTACAGTCTGCTATAACTACTAGGTACTTATAAAGACAACACTTAATGTAAATATCAATTATCGACTATAGTGAACAGCTAGTAAATTGGTATTAATGGATAATAGGTTTAGTAACTAGACAATTTATTAGCTATAACCACCATTTATCAGGTACTATAAAGTAGGTTCACTACCTCTAAGAGTGTGCGTTAACGTTCTACGAAACGAAAACGACGCATACGCGAAAACGAAGCACAAACAGCTTTACTGTATTCTCTGAAACGAATGTTTCTTCAAGTCGGGCGACTTTTCTTAAATTTTTTTTTTCATTCTGCAAAGTCATCAGCCGCGTTTTATGATTTCCACCAGCGCAAGATTTATTTTCGCTTTTCTCGCTCGCGCTATTTTCCGCCTCCAACTGATTAGAACAAGTGGCGTGCCCCAAGTAGAAATATAGGCTGAACGTTGCAAATACATAGTGATTAGCCCATGCCATGTGTGCGCGATCCAAATTACACTAAGTTGTCTGCGAACAACTGAAAACTAGTCTGCTGTCTCTCTCGTAGTTAGGAATATTGATGCATTCGGGCAGCTTCTACGTTTACTTTCTCGCATTGCACTGTGACCCGAAGGTATCATAGAGCATATCAACGTTACTTATTCGAGGCTTGCAAACTAGCTAAGCTAGACACCTGAACTAGAACGATTCACTCGCTCACCACTCAGTCGACGGCTTCGTGCCGAGTGCCGCTACGAAGCAGGAACTCATCTAATGAGTGCTCCCGGCGGCTTCAGGTCTCGCCACACAGGTTAGTTCAAGGCCGGATAAAAAAAAATGTGTTTTCCTAATCTGGATTGCGGCGAACTCAAGCGGGCATGCACTTTTCGGGAAATTAATCCCTCACAACGCCGACTGTATACGTGTGGTATACGTGAACAGTGATTATTTACGTAATCCGCAATGCAGGTAGGAAAGGTCTTACCTCGTGTAGCGTTCGCCAAACGACAGCTCCGTGCATCAAATCTCACTTGGCATGAACGAGCGCTACCGGAGCGGGAACCAGAAGACACGTTGGCAGAAGCAGAGGTCATGCAAGAGTCGCAGTTCAGCGGAACATAAAGTGATTTACAACCTGTTCTTATGCCTTCCAAAGAATGTAGCGAACTTTGCGTTCACATGCCACGAGGAGTGGGGGAGTGGGGATGATGAATGTAGTCTTGAATAAACGACGGGAAGCAACAGTGCCTTGAGGCTGTTTCACTGAATAAATATTGAGGAACGCTTTGTTGAAAGGGTGCTCTTGCTGGGCATACTCACGGTTACTACAGCTGCGAAACGCGGCACAGTTACGCAGCGCCCCTTCGCTGTATTACTCGTGCCAGAAAAATTTGAACACCAGAGGCTGGACAGTGGAGCTTGCGTTCAGAAAACGCTACTTCAGTGATATCACTGCTTTACATTTTCAGAAAGGCCTCTGTCATGGTGAACTGCTTAAGAGTTCAGAATTAGCTGTAATATTTAACAAAACTAAGCTCAGCCGAAAGGATCTTAGAATTCTTGTATCCGCACGTCAGGTAATGGCAATAAAGGCATTCGGGGAATGGGTAGTACTTTCGAAATGTACCAACAGCTTAGCGCGTAACTGGACTTTTTTATTGATCGCCTGTTGATGATGTTGGATGAGGTGAATAAACGAATATTATGGACCAAGCAATCAACTACACGAATCGCGCTCTCGCCTAATCCAAGTGCATAACTTGCTGAGTGAAAATTCTCGTAAATTTTCGTAACTCCTATACGTCATAACGTATTCGCGAGCAGTGCATTATGATAGGTTGGTGAAGGGAACGCAGCAGTTCGAGCTTACCGGCTTTACCGCTGCACTTTGCGGTTTACAGCTTACAAGTTTAGAGCTTACTTGCTTGTGGCCGTTCTTCCGTGTAATTAAGCGTTGTTCTTTTTGGTGCATATCTAGTTTCCTAACTTTGGTGACGTTTAAGCGAACTGCATGTCTGCAGGTGTTGGTCTTCAACAAGGTACACGTGCATCCAGATTGCAGAATTACAATTTTTTCGGGAAGCCGTTCAAGAAGCCACAATGGCTTGCGGCAATTTTTCCTATCCAGAAATCAAGAATGAGGGCTTATGTTATTTGAATACAAATAGAATAAAACTTTGTCTAATCGTTTCCCGAATACAGAGCTTCAACGAGTAATAGAAATACATGATGATGCAGATTTTACTGCACACCACTGACAATGTCTTTGCACAGTTCATGAATAGCATTTGCCTCAGCGCGAAGTTTGCTAGAGCCCGGGCGAGCTGCCCCGGCCTCCGTGCGAACTCCGTTTCCTTTTGTCCCTACATTGCCATTTTCATCACATTAGAAGGAAAACCAACGCGAAAAAATAAAGAAACGCAAAAATTTCTTGAAGCGCGAATTTAAGCTCTCCAGCCTCCTTGCATCAGGCTGCATGTGTTGGCAGCTGCGCATCGATCGCCGTCTTAGCCCTCTGTCGTAGATTTGCGTTCAGTCACGCTTTTTGGACAATACGAAAACGCGAAAAGAAAAATTCAGCTTACTTACTTTTTTAAACAGAAAATACTGAACCCCATGTATAGCATACGATATGAAATTGCAATTCTTCGATTAGGTTTTTTTTCTTCTTGTACGTTGGGTCTGGTCATTCTGCATTCCTTTAAATTCCAGCGTTTTGTGTAAAATTCAGCATGTAGGCCTGACATAGAACCCTACGTGCACTGTAC
Source organism: Dermacentor andersoni (assembly GCF_023375885.2). Lineage (NCBI taxonomy): Eukaryota > Metazoa > Arthropoda > Arachnida > Ixodida > Ixodidae > Dermacentor > Dermacentor andersoni. Next base: position 155,555,806 of record NC_092815.1, on the reverse strand, counting down.
GAGAGGAGACAGCACTTTTAATCGGCAATGTCAACCTCATTGCACTGCTGATTACGGCACTCAGACGTCAGGTTTCACATATCGAACTAGAACATTTACTTAGTGAATTAGTACCGCCGACGTTTCCCGCGTTACGAAGGTGCCCTTCACTTTCCTGACAGACACTGCTTACAACGTGATAATTCAACATAGTATGTTGGGTTATGTGAGTGTTATATGCGTGTCAGGTGTCGTGTGCTCTGTGCGTCTCCAGTTTTCTTTCAACTGTAGCAGTTTGTTTCTCTCTCTCTCTCTGTCTGATTTGATAGAGCCTTAGAAAAAAAAATTAGCAACAATGTTTCCTATTCTTTATGGGACTTGCCTGCCGATCCCTCCGTTCACCTTTCGAATCCGCAATGGGACTTTTCAACCAAGATGCTTTATCTTTCTCTCTCTATCCCTCCACTATACGCAAAACATAGCGAGGGCTTCGTCCATATAGGGAGCAGCGTGCCAAACCTTTCAGGGCAACGTAAATTCATGAATCGGACGAACGGCCTGTCGTGTGCGTGGCGGAGGCGTCTGCACACAACAAATAGGAAACAAGTGGTCACTTTATCAGAATAATGCCGCGTTTACAAATCAAAGGCATAGACTATATCATTATGGCTTTCATTGCATTACTACTTTTTAAAGCAAAGCTTATTTGCCTTCCCACTGCTTCTGGTATACTGCTACAGTTGCTGCTGCCTGGCACACTGCCATGTGTGCATACTCGTTTACATTTTTGCACCGCGTCGAACGTTCCCAATGTCCTGTGGAGCTCGTTGCGCGTCGCATTCTTAGCTTCTTGATAGCTGTGAGTATCCGCGACTCCCCGCAAGAGTATTGCAGCAATTGCCGCGCTTACTTTTCTATTAACGCGCGAGTCCAGAGGAAAGGTAGATAGAATGGTGCAGAGTAGGGGAATGAGGAGGCAGAGATGGAGTAGAACTGACGCTGTCGCGAAGCAAGTGACCAGCAGCCTTGCCATTTTTTCGCTTGGAGTTCCCATACAAGGGGGGAAGAGGGGGTTGGGAGAAAGTGACGTGAGAAGGCAAGGAAACGCTACTACTATAGACACAACAGCGGTTACGTGAAAGCAGGATTAATTTAAGTTTGGGGTACGGTACTGTCCGTTTCTTCTGTTTCTGAAAAAAATAAACATCATGGAAATTTGTCAAGAGAACTTACGCAGGGCGTGCAGAAGCCGAGCCGCAATAAAGTGCACTGTAGTGTCTAGGCGACACTACGAAAGTGGTCACACGTCAAATCAACACTTCTTTGCCCGCCGCGGTAGCTTTGCGGCTATGGCATCGATTGAGGTCGCGGGTTTGATCCTGACCATGACATCTGCATCTTGACAGGAGCGAAATACAAAAAACGCTAGCGCACTTGGATTTAGGTTCACGTTCAAGGACACTAGGATGCCAAAATTAATCTGGAGTCCGCCACTATAGCGTCCCCTACAATCCGATCGTGTTATGGCTCGTACAGCCCCGCAATTCAATTGAAGCTTGACACTTCTACCACGATGCGATGTGCCATGTGAGGCAGCGGTAATGCTCAACACTCTCAGAGGTGATGAACAATGGCGCACAACAACGTCTCAAGCATACACGTCTCCCTGCGTGTTCTGTGCACAACGCACACAAACAGCAGGGGTGCAGCGCAAGGTGCCGTTCAACATTAGCTCACCACTATCGTATTGGACTAAACAATAACGAAATTAAACGTTCGCCGCCAACACAACCGCTAATTATCTTCAACAAAACATACCCAACAGAAAGCTTCGCTTAAATCAATTTCCACAGTTTGGTGGATCCGCGTTTTTTTTTTGTACACTGCGCAAGTGTATCGCTCATTAACCTCTCCGTCACGCGTTTCCTGCTTACTGTGAAAAATAAAGAAAAGGCATTTTGTCGTGGTTTCGTTGCGATGGAAAACAAATTTAACTGAGTGCAGAAGGCAGCCGCGTAGGAGCAAATCGTTCGTTTTACAGTGGGCAAGCCGTAGCTTCTTGAGCTACGTAAATCGTGTTCCATGTTCAGCTTTTAAAAATAGGTTTTCCTTTTGCTTGTGTACGCGGGAAATATATATTTGCGTGTAAAGCTTGAGAAATGCTTCAGTAACCAGCTGATCAAAGTAGGCCCTGAGGTTCACGAAAGCAGGCTAAAACAAACACTTTTAAAAATTCTGTGAACTTCGAGCGCCTAAATTTTATAGACGGGAAATGCTCTTGCCTCGCAGGCTGTAATAATGACAAACTGGGGCTTTGACTTTGCATATATATGAGTATTTGTTCATATATATGAAAAGTCTCAAAGACTTCGCTGGCCTTGTGGGTGAGTTGCGCAAAGGCGAGGCACACAAACACCGAACAAAAGTGCCCTATTTACATGGTGTATGTAGCCCATAGAAAACGACTTCTATCGAGAAATTAAATCAAGCCACTTGTTAGTCAGCGTGTCGATTTTTCTCTTTCACGACTTTGCTCCGTTAATACAAAAGTAGTTATGCGCTAACTGGGCCAAATGCATGCCATCCAAGGGGGAAGTTCTCCTCGCTGAAGTGAATTAAACTCTCACATATCCTACTGCTTTATGCCCTAGGAATTATGCTTTCCGCTTCGTACTCTTGTCGTTTCATTTGGCTCCTTGACTGACTTACTCTCTATGGGCTGCACTGAATTCTAGTGTCGCTTGCCTTCCATCGCCTGGTTGATAGCTTATGATCGTCCATAGTGCACGCTGGTATGATCAACAGGTGACCGGTCAGACATTACAGGCCTAAATGTTGCAATACCTTTTATCATGTTCTCTTGTCCGAGTTCTCTGGAGCCTACATTTTTACAGCAGATGGCTGCAGGTTCGACAGATATTGTGGTGCCTCCGTATCTTTTACGTATCTTTTTAACTTTGTATGATCACCAACACGACTACATAGGGTAGATTATTTCTTCTTATGGGCACCAGATTGCTCAGCAGCTTCGTGGCGGAATGCGACATTAACCGCTATATATTGCCTGTAACACGAGTGCTCGATGAGTTTTTGTATTGGCAAGTGAAACGTCAATCGCAGCTTTTTCTTTTGGCAAGATTCCACACTCTTGCGAGGTTTCTCACCTTATCTTCAAGTATTAGTGATACTCTGTATCGTACTGCGATGGTGATGTGCCTCTTGTACTGAATGGCGCTGAAAAAAGAAATTGTACTTCAAGCAAACGTGCCGCGTACTGAACGTCATTCTGTTCATCCTCATTTTCTGTCCACCTAATTTCAAACAACCGTGTTATCGAAAGCGCTGTCTTCGAATTCAAATTAAATGAGCAATAAAAAGAAAAGTGAGTTGAGCTGTATAGGTGTCATGGTCCGCTGAGGCGGCGCTGCTGACACGCCCGTCAAGAGCGCCCTTTATGCCTGCTTTGTCATTTGGGTAATACAAAACACGAGGCCCTGTTAGCGAATGCAAGGCGCCGCGTTATATCTGCTTCTCTGAGCTGCGTGGTGGTGAGAAGTTTGAAAAACATCTTGCGTGGAAGGCTTTGTATAATGCCTTCTGTTGAGAAAAACTCAAAGTGACGTGCGAATGCGCAAACTGCGCACAAGTGACGCGACTCATTGTAGCTGCACTACCACTTTCGATCATTTAGACCACTTAAGTCACACGATGTCAAGCTGCGACGGCAGATTGTCGCAATGTGCGTCTGTTTGTAGGCCTAACTCGCATTAGCTAAGAATCGTGGCCTCTGAGCAATGAAGTAATGAACTAACCAATCCATATGTAAGAATAGATATGCTGTTAGCGTTAGCACTTTCATTTAGCCCTACCAGTTCTAGTACGTGTCGAAGCTAGGTGCTTTAGATGACAGGCGACAAACAAGGTAAAGCGGCAGATGCACAATATTTCACAGTGAGTATCGGTAAATTTAGCGACTGTTCGTCAGTAGCCTTTCCGCTCGTGCTCAGGCAGTTTAATTATAGAGAGATATCGGTGCGGCCACGATTATTTCGTTTGTTTGTTCTTCATTTGTTGACAGCAGCCTATAACGTGACAACGAATGTTTACACTCCACTTTTTTCTACGTTCCCCTGTCTTGATGCTGTAAACAGTTGTCTGTGCCACGTCAGTTGATCTTATTTCGGTTCTCCTTTAAGCGACTGGTTCTGCAGCAGCATCGGTTGGTATATATTTCCTTCTATTCGAAAATGAGGCTGGAGCTTTTTATGATATTCTAATTGGCTTTCTTTGAACACACGAACCTATTAAAAGGTACTTCGTACAAATATTTTCATTTAGCTTTTATAGAGGCTGAGTGTTTGCCAGTGTCGAATGTAGTTAGTATTACTTCTTTTGTATTCTTCGTTTTGTTGTTTTCAACTTCTTACAATAGTTGTCAGATTTTCAATCTATGGTAGACACGCACTTTATGTAGTGCCCCCTTGCCCATTTCCTCCCCAGAAGTGTGTAAGGTATTTTTAATGAATAAAAAAATGTGAGGTTGCGCCCAGTCTCCCGGTCCGCTTCAGCATGAAAATTCGTGTAGGTCCTGTAAACCCATGTGTGTGGCGGTTTCAAAGCGTTCAGCTTTCATTGGGAACAAACCACCGTTCTTCACGTTTAACCGCTTTCTGGGTCGATTCCGAAGCTGGTGCAGAGGCGGTCGCTGACACTGTGCGGTATTCCGAGCTGGTCCTCGAGGACGAGGTGCTCGAAGCACCGGTTGTTTCTCGTGTACGAATAAGGCATGGTGGTAAGAAGAGTGCCCCCCCCCCCCCCCCCCCTAACACATAATGTAACATAGTGCCCCAAAAAAACAGCTCCTAAAGCACAGAGCAAGATAGACAGGAACGCTGACTTGCCTATCTTGCAATGTATTTGCTGCGGGCAACTAGTGTCTAAGAAATAAAGCGCTCCCAACGTTGCGCCGCGCTTTCTGATTGCGCTTGTCTCCTCTTTTTTCCTTTGCTTTCCAATGCCCTCTCTTCCTTTTCGCTCTTCCCTAGGTGCGGGCAATAAATGTTCACGCTGCCTTGCTTTGATCACATGATTTGATCACATTGAAAGCCTCATAAGCGGCAAAAACTGAGTCAGCTACACCGGGCTTCCCTACCCGTGTGGCCCCGTGAAATGTGATCTTATCTCGGTACGCTGTTCCCTTTCGAATGCGACTGGAAAAGAAGCGCGAACATGGGTGCTACCGCCCAACGGGTGAAATGTGAACAAAAGTTGACAGTCACGTTTATAATACGTCCGCACATGTCAAATAAATCAAGCAAGCGTCATGTCGCCATTTCTAACTTCTTTGTTCTTCTCTCCTATCTCCTGGCTCCCTCCGATGTCCTACTACTACTCCTCTTCAGGCACGCTTCACTGCGCCCCCCCCCCTTTTTTTTCTTTATTCCTCCTGGCATTGTATTCAAACATATTCGCTTAGGAAACCGATTCATCATTTTCGTTCACGCCGATATACAAGATAGTTTTTAAGTCGCCTTGCTGACTTGCGGTTTTCACGACACGGTACGGTCCTTCATAGACAAAGCAGGGGTTTTAGAGCCCTTCTCTCACGAGAATCAAGTTTTGTGCCTTCTGCGATGGTAACGTTGTGTTTTGCTTCTTATGGAAGTTTATTTCCATTCTTTCATTGTAGCTGGCTTGGCTCTCTTCTGTCCTTGTTTCTATAAACTGCGCCATCTGGTCGACGCTCAAGGATACATAAGCGGGAAGATAAGTTCAGTTGTCAGTTGCAACAAAGAAGGGTGTACATCCTAGACCATTTGTTTGTTATCGGTTATGATGAGATACCACACCTTCGAGGCAGCACTTCTATCCTTCCGGGAATCTTAAGGCACATGCTGATGTACTGCTTCAGGTCCCGAATGGTTTGTTCCCCTAATCAATTAGCTGCTGGATGGTACGAGACCGTGAATTTCAGTGTTACTTGACGCCGTTCTGCCCATTCCTGCAGTTTTTAGCTTTGAAACGCTGGACCATTATGCAATACCAAACTTTCATGCTGTCAAACATCTTGCGATTGAGCAATGAGATCATGCTGCTCGTGTCCTGTCTTCCTGGCTTCGGTGCTACCATCCTTGTGCACTCGTACACGAACACAAGGAACGGATACATTATCTTAAAACCTTCTGAGTTCTTACGGAGCTCGGCGAAGTCTAAGTAGACAACTTCGAATGGTGCCCCCGAGTGTTTCGGTAACGTCCTTTGTTGGGTTGGTTATTTGAATTTCACGTTATGCAATTGTGGTATAAAGTTTGTAAACAGGGATAAGGTGTCTCAGAAAGGCTCGCCAGCGTTTTGAGAGGAGGACCTATCTTCGTCAAAGGCGGCCTCGTCATCCTCGGCATGTTAATTTTAAAGGGTTAGTGCAGTGACGTCACGTGCGTGTGTTGTCGGTGGTGGTTGGTTATAAAGGGAGAGACTTCAGAGTTAATGAGCGCTGTCGCCTGACGTCTGTGAGCTTCGTTCCCAAGACGAGGGGACAAGAGCGGGACAGTGGGAAGGCGGGGAGGAAAGAAAAGAAAGAAAAGGTGAAAAAAAACGGGATGACACCAAGATGAAAAAAAAGAAAGAGAAAGAACAAGAGAAAAAAAGAAAGAAGGGGGCATGGGCGGGCCTTGGGGAAGCGAGAGGTTAGGGAGCATTTAGGGGTGTCGTTGGCGGCATGTTTTTGTGGCATTAGAAGAGCCGGTCAGCAGGCCAGTGCGCGAGTAACAGAAAAGAAAAATAAACATGAGTTGAAAGAGCGACTTGAGTGGCATAGCAGCAATGCTACTACTACAATGTTAATTGCTGCTATCCTACTCAAGTCACTCTTTCAACTCATGTGTTTTTTTTTTGTCTTTCGTGTTACTCGCGCACTGACCGCCTGACCGCCTCTTCTAATGCCACAAAAAGCATGCCGACGACACCCCTGAATGATCTCTAGCCTCTCGCTTCCCCAACGCCCTCCCATGCCTCCTTCTTTCTTTCTTTTTCTCTTGTTCTTTCTCTCTTTCTTTTTTTTCCTCTTGGTGTCCCCCCCGTTTTTTTTTGTCCTCCTCTTCTTTCTTTTCTTTTCTCCCCGCCTTTAACATCTCCCGCTCTTGTCCCCTTGTCTTGGGAACGAAGCTCACAGACGTCAGGCGACAGCGCTCATTACCTCTGAAGTCTCTCCCTTTATAACCAGCCACCACCGACAACGCCCGCACGTGACGTCACTGCACTAACCCTTTAAAACTAACATGCCGAGGATGACGAGGCCGCCTTTGACGAAGATAAGTCCTCCAGTCGAAACGTTGGCCAGCCTTTCTGAGGCACCATATCCCTGTTTACAAACTTTATACAACAGTGTGCTATTCCATCTGTCAGTTCATTTTCTTGATTTTGGACCTTATGCAGTTGACATTTGTGACATGATTGCACATACATCTTCGCGTCTCCTTTTATGTGAGGTCATTAAATCGCTTGGTTAACTTCATGTAGGTTCTCCAAAACCCATCATGTCCACATGAATGATGGCTGTCATGATAGAGATCCAAGATTTTTGACACAAGGGGTGGAGGCGTTGAAACTGTCCCTGTTACTGTAGGCTGGAGTGCTTGAGTTCCTTCCAAAATTTTCGCGGCGTTTATTGCTTCTTGGTGAACTGAAAGGCCGTGACCATCGACCTCGACGTAGCGTCAGTGTCTTTCATGGAAGCTCCTATAGGGTGACTGACTTCAAAGTGAAATTGCTCATGCTCGTTTACCCAGCCTGCGATTTTTTTCCTTTAAGTTCCGCCACCTTCAAAAGGTGTGTGAGGGCTTCATGATTAGTATAGAGCTTGAATTTTGTTCCTTCTAAGGAGTAGCGGAAGTACCTAATGGCCTTTAGGGCAGCGAGAGCTTCCTTGCCAGCTGTGTAGTTTACTTCCGTCTTCGGGAAAGTGCAACTGCAGTAACCCAACATGCGAAGCTGTTGGTTCGTTGCCCGGCTGGAGTCTCCTTAACACAGAGTAGCTCCCGTTCCATAGCGCGACACATCTGTATTTGGTTCAAGTGAAAGCGAAAAGTGAAGAAGGCAAAGCACAGAAGGGCAGAAGAAATTGCACGAGCCCTTCCTACGCGCAATTGCACTCTTCTGTCCATCGAAACGGTGCATATTTTTTTCGTCAAACGTGTTAAGCCCCGTGCCTTCTTAGCATAGTCTAGAATAAGTGTTTAAAATGGCCGTCTCATCCCAAAACCACGCGAAGCCAATGAAGGTCCGATGGCTTCACAAGCTTATCGATGCGCGTCACAGACTCTTATTTGGTCTATTTAGTGGCACCATTCAATACTCGACCCAAAAAAGTGACTTTTTTTCGAAGAACTCGTGCTTCTGGAAGTTTACATCTAGCATGGTTTCGGACAATGCAGTGAGAACATGCACGATGGGTTCATGTTGCTGCTCACTCTTGGAGTATACAATGATGTTGTCCACATATACATTGCCAGAGCGACCGATAAAAGGGTTCGGAACTGTACGTATCATCTTCTGAAACCAGCTACGGGAGTTCTTTCAACAAAATGGAGGACGATTATACTTATAGATGTCGAATGGAGTCACAAAGGCGTTGTATTACTTGGTTTCTTCTTGAAGTCGCATTTCCCGGAAGCCTTTGCAAAGATATATCCTGGAAAGCCAGGTACATTCGCCTGTTTCGTGAATCATGCTGTCTGTTCGAGGCTCTGGAAATAGCATCGGATGGGTCTCGTTGTTTATAGCTCAATAGTCAGTGCATAGCCTAAGGCTACCGTTTTCTTTTGGGGCGATAGTGATTGGCAATGTAAACAACGACCCAGTTGGACGAATGATATGAGTAGCTAACATATATTGAAGCTCTTGTTTTATCCATGTCTTCTTTTCTCTCGATAGGTTGTATGGCTTTTTCTGTGGTAGGTTATTGTAGTGCAATTTAAAGGGGACCTGAAACTTGATCGTACCAGGAGGATGGCTCCCCAAGCAGAACAATTCCGTGTAGAGTTTCTGAATACTGTCTCCATTTATGGCCTGTGAATTTTGTTAGCCTCTGTCACAGGTTTGGAATTATCTTCATCGGGGTTTATAGACACACTGTTGTCCTAATGAATGTTTTTAGCCTCAATTAGTTAATGTCCGGGCGAGAGAGAAGGAAGTTGTATTTGACAACTTCTATCACCAAGGCAAGAACTTGCACATACTGCGAGTGATAGTTTACGCTTAAACTCATCCATTCGCAGTGATCCTTTTCATCACCGTCATACCGTCGTATAAGAATCGCTCTGCCTTTGAATATGTCTTCTGCTTTTCTTCTGCTTCTCTTCAGTATTGATATCGAAGCTCCTCTGTCGACAAGAGCTCGGAGGTTCTGTGCGTTCACGTCATGTTGTATGTGCACTAAACATAAAGAAATGAGTAAGACGGTGTCGTTTTGCTTCGGTTGAACAGACTGAGGCTTTGGTGTCAATTGTTTCTGTTGGAACAGTGTCGATGACTGCAAGTCGTCCCCGGGTCCCGAGTCGGTCACACGAAATCTAATATTTGCACTGTCCTTAAGTTGCGGCGACGTTACATCCGGGTTGTTGGACGGAGAATCTCACTGTCCGTGAAAATGTCGCCGCGCCTTGCAGCTCTTCACAGACCAGCAGCGAGGGTATACCTCTAGCAGCTCTAGCTGCGCTCCGAGAGTTTCCGGCCCTTTTAACTGTGCATGCCGTTGTAAATCTCTCGGGCGACCGTGAATTACAAGTGCTAATATTGGTCTTAATAATAAATCTGGTTCAGCAAGCCGGAAAAGTTGCTTCGTCTAAGAAGTCAAGCGGGGAACCATATCTAAAACGGTTAAACAGCGCCTTGTCCCATCTGTGCATACTTTTGCTTCGCAATGTCGACAAAAAGCTCTCTTTCCAAATGTACCAAGGTTCGCAAAGATGGTGTAAGAAGTGCAACTCATGGCAGTTTCTTGCCTTACCACTGAGAAATTGTCGCATGTTTATGACCCGGTCTTGCTCATACAGCCACCCATTATATTTCCCTGTGGCCTAACAAAAAGTGATCCATCCTTCTGTGTTATTATAAGACCCGTCAAAAGTTTGTGGCTGTAAACGTTCAACTGGTTGGCTTCTCTTGTGGCGTAAATCAGACAGGAAAGCTTCCGCCACGGCATTTTGTTGCGAAAATAGTTGTTCTTGCATCGCCATGGTACGAAGAATTATTGATCTATGGTCGTATGACGCGGCATGACAGAATGGTCGTCCGAGTGCCAGATGGTTAGACAGGGCCACTCAGATATTCACCTAAAGAATTATGTGGTTTTACGTGCCAAAAACACTTTCTGATTATGAGCGACGCCGTAGTGGAGGACTCCGGAAATTTCGACCACCTGGGGTTCTTCAACGTGCACCTAAATCTAAGTACACGGGTGTTTTCGCATTTCGCCCCCATTGAAATGCGGCCGCAGTGGGCGGGATTCGATCCCGCGACCTCGTGCTCAGCAGCCTAACTCCATAGCCACTGAACAAACACGGCGGGTAATATTCACCTTCGCCGAACCTCGTTTGACAAGCTCTTCGGTTGACACAGTAGCTCGATCCAGAAGAAGATCCAGGAGCTCACCCGTTGTTGTGTCCACAGGAAAGTCGACCGGAGAATCACCCTGGACTTGGCAGCCTTTGAAAACCTCTCGGGGGTTGTACCTCTCTACGAAAAGCCACCCACATATTCGTTCACTTATCGGTTGCGCAAAAATATGCAATAAGCCCGCACATATCAAATAGATCAAACAAGCGTCATGTCGTCATTTATAACTCCTTTATTCTTCTCTTCGGGCTTCTGGCTCCCTCCGATGTTCTCTGACTTCTCTTTATGCAGGCTTTAGCTTTAGCATATATGCTAAGGAGGATCAAGGCGAAAGGCTGCGCGCTCACGAGGCATTCATTAAATTACCATGACATTCTTATTCGAATGGGTTGTTACTTCCTATTACTTGTTTTCTGTTTACTTGTTCTTTTTTCTTTACTTGTTTTCTTTTTCGATCGCCTAGACATCTCCACTTGTTCTGCGGTGTTAATGACACATTAGAACGGTCGTGTTAAGTCGATGAAGACCATTAAGACATACGCAGGTTCACTGAATGGTTTTTTTCTATATTGACACTTTCATCTATGAGGGTAGCTACACGGGTTTGTATATAAGGCGCCTTCTACTTTCTAGTAGCGCAGGCAGAATGAGAGGGACGCGGAACGGCAATTGAGAAATACACACAGCGCTAACTTTCATACACCAGATGTATTTCCAGTTCTCGCAGGCCTACTTATAGGCCTCAAGACGTCACAAGACATGTGCACATTGCTCGGCAAATACGAACAAGAATCAGGAAAACGACATGCAGACACTTTCCTGGCCACACTGATCATTAAGAAATGTGTCCGTTCAACGCGAACAGAGATAATGGAGGTAATGGAGATATCGATAAAAAAATTGATGGCTTACTGACGCATGTGCTTCATTTTTGGTGCCACAGCGCCGGCAAGTCGTCTGATTTTTCGACCCGCGAGCCATCTGAGGCTTTCACCGTGATATAAAGGAAATGATAACATGGGGGCTTTCAGGGGAGTGAACAAGGAAAAAAGCCTGCCATGTGAGCAGAGAATTGGTGTTTGCCTTAATAGGTACCGGACGACGGGAAGCCGGCAAGCATTGAAATAAAAATGAAGTGCTTCGCGCTTGACTGCTCCTTTGGAGTCAACCAATGTCGCTATCACATGGAAAACAATGGTACGCGGTGTGTTATTATAGCCAAGGTCAATCAACATCGTCGCGAAGGCGAGACTGAAATGCGGTTCATTGCGATTGAAGCGCGACTACATCTCGCAGAGCAAAACACTTGTTGATGAAAATCACGCATCCAATACATCACTAATGCAAACATTTCAAAAAGTACAAACAATGTCATTAAAATAGGAAATTGTGAAGTCACAGGCTGTTTGCTTCCATCCACGAATAATTATTAGTACAAAACTGTGGAAGCTTCTGAAATTTCCTCCTGACGATGCATGCTGAGATATGCCGACATCTTTTTTACCGTATTTAACACTCTAATGCCGTCAGAACTCTCTTATGCGTAGGCATAAGAAGTAGTGGCAATGTACGAGGGAAGTACCGAAAATAAGTACCTTCATTTTTTGAAAGAGAAGATGGTACACCTGGTGAAAGAAACAATCGCCATAAAGATCCATGGCCGCTGCTCATGCAGCGACGGAAGGGGCGTCAGGGGAGGAGGAATGACGCATGCGCAGAGCGTCGAAGAAGACAGAGTAGCAGCAGACCGGCGCGCCCGAGCTTAATTGAGTACAAATCCCTATGGCAGATAGACGTGTCCTGACAACGTGGTGCCCAATGGAAGTTCGTGCTGTTACCCGGTATGAATGGGCACCTGTTCCCTGCATTGGAAGACGCAGTCTTGGGACGTCACTTATAAAACAATGTTGAGGTGAAGCAGGCTGTGCTACAATTCCTTGCATCGCAGGGCACCGCGTTTTACCAGGGTGTTTTCTTGAAACTGACTGCACACTACAACAAATGTCTCAATATCGGAGGCGAGTACGTGGAAAAATAGTGCAATACCTATACTTCATGATGCCATGGTGTATATTTTTTTGTCGCAATAAGATTTCCGCGTGAAAATAAATAACGAAACTTACTTTCGGAACGTCACTCGTATATAGTAATAACTTTATGTTGTTTGATCAGTAATATTATTCTTTAACTGGCTTTTCATGGAAGAATATGTTTTAGCTATGTCTTCACTAGCTGTATCTTTTGTACCAAAGAAACACTACAGGTGGCAGGCGTGATGTGTTGGTGAAGATTAAAGTTGTCTGTTTAGGAAATATTTCAGTGCAATTTTGATTTTTATCGTAACAACGAAGTATCATGCATGTTAGTACTAAGGACAAATGCGCATGGTACTAGTTCAAAATATGGGTGAGTTCATCAAACTGAATTCATGCAAAACTCTCAAGGCTCACCAGTGCAATACGGGCGTTTATAGAATGGGGACTATAGGTACAGATTGGTATTGGTCTGTATATGCCATGTAATGTGAAGTGGTGCAGTAGTTGACTTGGAGCAACAAGCTTCGGACGGCAAACGTAGATTTTTTTTTTTTCGACCGAGAAGTTGGTCCCGCGAAATATAGATGGCGTTGCCATGATTCCACAAGCCGTCCTCGCTGGACGTGAAGGCTCCTATGGAAGCTTCGCTACGATGCGTAGATATACCTTGGTTATAGCTATCATGACATATAATGCGCAATAAATCTTTTCTTGCTGGATTCTTGGTGAGTATTTAGTTTTCTGCAGGAAGTAAGATCCATGCAGGGAATAAGATAGATGGTAGCATTCTCCTTTCTGAGACAACAGCTTTCGTGTCCTTAAACATCTAGGACTCATTTCAAGCGCTAATTCTGAACAAGGTACCAGGAACCTTGCACCATTTACTAGTAAAATTGTAGTGCGTAACGTTAGTGCATTTATTCTTTTATTGTCCATTTATTTCTCTCGTTCATGAAATGGCTGTATATAATAAGGAAAGGCGGACAAGATTGTTTTCTGGCAACATGTTCGCCTGAATTTTTCGTAGACCTGCGCGCTCGAATGGTGGCTGATGATATATGCGCGATGCGGCAATGATGTTGTGCCATTACCACAAGCCCGGATTCCGAATCTACAAGATGCAGAATTTATCCTGCGAACGCCCTTTGGACAAACCCGGGGCTGCGCCGAAAGGCACAGCGCCCTAATTCTCCCTTGACAAATCAAGATGCTGAGCCGTCAGGCAGCGGTGTCCTGCGGAGAAGGATTGGCGAGCGACATGTCCAAACGTGCAATCAAGTGCCAGACAGCCCGGCGCCGTACCTCCTTTTGCCTGGAGGTCACCGCGCGCGCCAACTTTGAACCGGGTGGCCAGCGCGGTCGCTGGTTGGACCTCTCGGACGACCGTCGAGTGCTGGCTTTGTATTGGGCCGTTTGAGTGACTATGGTTTCTCGGGGCATTATAAGGCCCGACGCAGCCGCCTGGAAAACCGGATCCGCCGACCCACCGGGAGCTGAGTGCCGCTCTCGACTGCAGTGAGATGTGTCACGCGTTGGAGTCTCAACGGACGTCGCCGAGCGGGAACAGTCGCGTTTGCTGTGAGCTCTCGGCCCCAGTGCCGATCCCTTCATGTCCTGTATAATGACCTGTATATAGTGTATAAAGTCTCTTTTGTTATTCTCACCGGCGCCTGACTCGGAGTCTTCGCTACCAACGCTCTGTCAAGAAACGGGTGACGAGCGCTACGGGACCACCTCAAAGTCGTAATAGTGGTGGCAGCGGTGCAAAGTCGTAACATTGAACAATCAATCGCACAGAGTGCCGTGTGTATCATGGCGGCAAGTGCGCACCGTTCCATTTAGGAGCTGCTTATTGATTGCAAAGCTGAATTATCACCATCTCTACGTTATCACGCTCACCGCGAGACGAGCCGCCGCAGCAGGCCACCGCCGACACAGCTCCAGACGACGACGCCAATTTAATCCAGCCCCATCTATATGACCCTCGCCACGAAATCACGGTCGCGCTGGACACTACTTGCAGCGCCTTAGCAGCTGAGTCGGCACTTTTGTCTATTTTACGCAAGCCTGTATTTTACTATAGAGCAAGCGAAACGTATTCGTGGGATGGTCCCTCAATAATAAAAAAAAAACAGAAAGACAGGGAAGAACGTGGCTGCCCGCGGCTTTAAACTCGGCTGCCTTTTCTCTCCAGATTTTTGCATAGTTAAACGAAAAACTAGGCACACTTTTGACGAGGTGAGACAGGCAATTTATAGCAGACGCAGGAGACTTTTCTGCTAGCAGCACACCCAAATAAAGTAAGAAATGAAGCCTGAACATAGAAGCAGAGTAGGCGAGAGCGGATGTCCAGCCCGATGACCGCGTAATTTAATGCAGAAAGCTGTGGCTGGCACTAGCCAGTGATTTCGTCACTGGCTAGTACTGGCGTCACTGGCTAGTCACTAGGTCACAGCACGATAAGTTCAATATTCCAGCGCCTCAGGCCCGTTAGTAAGTTACCCTTCCGTAAACAACATACAAGCCTTTTTTCCAGTGTGACGAGTCTTTCATAGGCAAGTTCAGAGGAAAAGGAAAATCCAGTGGCGATTCAGCGATGAATGCGACAACAGAGAAATGCCTTAGCCTTACGTTGCGCCTCCTTCAGGTCCTGGATTCATGACTTAAGCCACGTTAACCGTAGTTAACACGGTGACTTCAATTTTCACGATGTCTGCTCGCACCCTCTTATTTTTTGGACTGCAGGGTATACTTCATTGCAGTCTAAAGGATCCCAAGGCTAAGCTTAGTAGGTTTCTTGAATTTCTAGATCACCACAACCGCCCAAATAAAAATATTTCTTTAGAAATCCGTGACGTGGCATACCGACGCTGATGCTGCGGTTTCCTTGCAAAATAAACAAAAAGTTTAGCACCTACTTTTTCTCCTAATAATCAACCTCCTACCGAAATTAAGAAGGCAGATAATTTTTTAACTATTTCGTACGGCTGATTGACTTGGTGTTTCCATATAGTGTTATGTACCCCTTCAAGAATGATCTAAGAAATCACATGTCTGAAGAACTCACTGTAGACTGGACGCTGACATGCAAGAATTTTTCAGTATCGCAGTGTGTCGATCCCTAAAAAAAGTCAAGCACAACTGAAGAAAAGCACATGAAGGGAGCGTTCACTTGTCATGGTATTTTGTCCACACCGTCTTTCTTTGCAGCGTTGCGTTGGCCAAATGAAACACTTAGCCATTACAGTAGCAAGCACGGACTCATTAGTCTACAGTCCGTGTCAGACTTAACAGGAATAACTTATAAACGCACCCTAATTAGACTTCTAAAGAAAAAAAATAACAGTTTGGCCATGAGGCCCAAACATTAGATGCGATGGCAGCATGTTATAATATCGCGCAATGATCACGGCCTGTAGCTGTAGTGGCAGTGAGCAGTAAACGCGAGCAGTAAGCGCAGCGCCACATCTGGGCGCCTCCGGCTTTGAGCGGCAGCGTGCGCCTAAAACCCCTTAAACTTCGTAAAGTAGTGCCATGCTTTGAAGAATGCCGCCTCCTCCTAGCGTGCTCTGGCCGAGGCCGACGCTGCGTCGCTATTGGCCTAATAGCATCACGTGGGCCCTCGCCCCGTGCATCAGCGCCATTTTTGCTCGAGAAGCGTCTACGAAGTGGCGAGGAGCGCATGTTGGCGCTGTTGCTACGCTCGAGCAGTGTAGGCGACGCAACGGTAGAGTAGGGAGCGTGAAAGAGAGGAGAAACAAGGAGGAGTGAACGTGGAGGAGGAGAGTGGCGCTACTTTACGAAGTTTAAGGAGCTTTACGTGCGCCACGCACGCAGCGGCACCTTGTTTCCGCATCTGAACTAACGGAGTGGTCCTTGCGCGTACCTGGGCCCGCCTTGTATCGTGTTATTGCGATTAGCGATTCGCGGCAGCTTCTCTTGGCCGGCGTTCTGACTACACGCGGGGGCATGGTTGCGCGACGTGACAGACGGGGTGCATCGCTGGGGATAAGAAGCACCGACAGTTATTGTTCTGGCCACCGTATTTTGGCTGCTGCGTGTGACAAAACTATGGCACAAGCCGACAGCGTCTGCACGCTCTGTATTGTCTGCGTAGGCACTTTTACGATTGGTTCTAGCAAGCTGTTTTCTTACCTGCACTGTCAGCGATGTGTTTCGTGACATTTGTATGTGGGCATGTCGCTCTCAAAATTCCGAGCAATACTTTGGTCAGAAGTTTAGGACCTCGTATGAACAACGTTAGAGACGGAATATTCTGGCAATATAAGCCGCCAATGCAACATTACATATATATCATGGCATGGCGTACAGCATTCCCATACCTAAATATATGCGGAGCCTCACGGGAACGCCGACACCGGCGGTGGCGACGGCGAAAATTCGCTTGGAGTTCCATACAAATTCTATCGCAATAAAACTAGGGCTGTCTAAACCACTAAAATGGGTTCCTTATGAAAGAGTACCACTGGGTGGGCAGCAGGGCTAGTTCCGGTCATCTGCCAAATAGGGTCGGCATGTCTCTGGAGGCCGGAAAATTTCAATATATTTGGATAATTCGATACATACTCGGAACCTACGAATAATCAAAGTAAAATCACGGAATAAAGTGTTGAAGAAAAATGTGTTTCCCCGTATTTTCTCTTTTCGCTGCGCTTTTTTTTTTGCATTCGGTCGCCCCATTCGTTGCAGCAACGGGCGGCTCTATTGCGATTATCGCTTCAACTGTGGTTTCATTCATCGACTCCTGGCGTTTTCTGCACACCTACACGTCTTTTTCCGTCTAATGTGTGCTGCAAGATTATGGTTCTGTATCGGCCACTGTTCTAGCAAAGTAAGGAAAACACAAGAAAGGCAACAAGGCGTTCTGCACAGCTCTATCTTGGGTCAACATAGAGAGGGAAAGCAGAGTTACATTTTTCTGCTTCCAAGAAAATGATAGGCAAGCACGCTTTTTATGTAGTTGTTATGTAGCCAATATCTCCTGACCTTATCGAAATGGTCTATCAGACGAAAGGAATGGTCTTCGGTAGGCCATGCAGTTTTCTAGGGTGTATAAATGCATTGAAGTTACCTATTGACAGCCCCTCCTGACTCCAGTGAGCGCTAGCTAACACGCTCATGGTAATTTCTATTTGCTATGTCTCAGCAGCGCCCGTTCGTTTGTTGGAGGAATAAAAAAACTAATTCATCTATGCTGAATATGTCTGAATGCGTGCTGCGTCGACGAGGTCGTTAGGCTAGAGCACACTGTGCTTGCATGTCCTTGGTCAGGCATTGCAAGTCACCTGGAGCTTCGCCAGGTGCGGAAACCAAATCTAGAAGCACTGCGCAGGATCAGAAAGCACTGCAAGCGCTGTTTTGTCCGCGTGTTACGGGGCCTAGCGGAATTGACGTTACAAAGGGGACATTTTTGTCAGTCGCCAAAATACAGCCTCCTTCTCTGCTTTTCTTTATCGGATATTCATCAGCGATGTGCGATGTTCCTGGTTGTCAACTGAGAGTTAAGTACCCCAGCAGATTTTGCTTGCAACGACCGAATTTACCTTCGCGGGAACTCGCGCATAGCGCCCTAAGCGGTGTGGTGTTCCCGCAACGTTTTGGCCCCCCCTTGTACAACACAAATTCTTCTAGAGCAGGAAATGATCGAACAGTTGAGCAGTGGCTTAAACACTTCAAAGCTAGTCTTCTTGTATTAGGCATTCGGCAGAAGAAGAAAGGGAGTAAATAAAAGGTTGAACAGACTAATCCTTGAACGTCTTATCTACAAGTGAATAAGAAATTTATGGGTCGAGATAATTTAGCTGTCAGATACTCATCAGTATTTTCACCCTGCCGTAGAGAAAGCCGCATTACGAAGCCTGCTACTTCAATATTGTAGCACTTGAATTAGGAGTTTGGCTTGTTAAATTTTTCTGCCACATTTTTTTAGCATAAATACCACTTCAAAGCATAATGACAGTTGGCCTACATGAATTGAATGCACTGTTTTGCGCAAACAGTGTTGAAATTTGTTCAAACAATTGTGTTTTGTGCAAGCATATAACTGACTACCTTCATTTTTTTTTTTTTCAGAATGCATCCTCAGCACCGACAACTAACTGCACGTCCTCTGAATCTCTACCTTGCCTGTGTCTGGGTATGCCTTTCAATCGGTTTTGTAGACAGACAAGTTTTTGCATAAGTGATCACAATTGCAACAAACAATTTGCTTTTGTAGGATTGCCACAAGCAAAGAAAAATGAAATGACCATTCAGAAATTGCAAGTAGCTTTGTTGCGTACTTATGCGCCTAGAGAATGTGCAGTTTGCACTGTAGGTACAAGATACTCAGCTCTTTAATACTGTTTTCTGCATTCCATCTCTTGCTTGTTTGAAATTCGCTAACAATGATGCGAAGTAATGGAAATTTTTCTGCCCGGTAATATCCTTCCGAAATGCAACAGCCGCACGCTATGGCGTGCTGGCTGTCGTGTGTTTAACGGAATAGGGTAAATCTTTAACAAACATGATTGTGCTGCTGGCAATTAATACGTGAACAACCACATACACGCAAAGTAAATTGTTACTGCAACAACAAAGAGGCTGAAAATCACGGCTGTAAAAAGAAGACAGACTGCAGCAGACAGAAGTCGTATTCGTTTCCTGTTGGGTCTGCCGAGAAAATCCCGCGCTCGTCGAGCGCATAGCAGACCACAAGTGGGACGGCGTCCTCCCACCGCGCATCAACAAAAGATTTGCCATGACATACTTGTTTTTTAAAGCGAAAGCTTTACTGGCCGCGAACTTGCGATTTCGCCGTGGCCGTGCTCCGAGGAGCCACATGACGTCACACCGCGTTCCTCGTCACAACGTGTGCCTCGCCGTTGCGTTCGCCTCCGCTCGCTTCGCCAGCTGCGTCGCATGCCTGATAACATGTCGGAGGATTGAAAAGGAGAGCTCGCGTGCACCACAACCACAGTTGAGGTGGCAGTATAGACGGCGACGATTCTGATAAGCAGGAGGAGGCCTGGAATCGACATCGGAACGAGATGAAGAGGAAACGAATAGCCCAGGAAACAGACGAACAGCGCGCCGAACGACTGGCTAAACACCGCAACATAGCTAGACAACCACACTAACCTGGACTTGCAACTAAGATTGACGAAGGCTAACCATGCTATGCCTTAGCTTTCGCTACGTATATCCTGTCATAGCCGAGCTAAGCCACGGCCATTATTTAACTTTCTTCTTTGAAAACGTGGCCTACCAGGCACCAGGGAATAAATTGGGACTCGTTGCGCAATTCCCGTTTACCTGGGGGTATACCAGTTGGCGTAGCCATAGGAAGAATCCGTACGTTGCTATATACTGTAGGTGAAATTCAACCAAACAAGAAATCTCCAGCATCTTTCACATTAGAAGCAGAAAGGCCCTCGCGGCGTGTTCAGGTAATGTGTGAAGCAAGTTGTACAAGGGAATTCTGTGCATATTCAATTTCACGCCTGGATCTATCATAAAGCTATATACGATTGTCCCGGCAGCTATGACTTTCCCAGAGAGCCTTCTACAGTTACTGCCAGCGGCTGAAATTTAATGCTTAATAATCTCGTAACTAGCACTTTTCACATATCGAACGCTGGTCAACATTATTCGTGAACGCATGAAGTCCTATCTAGAACAATGTCTTCAGCATTGTGTCAACACCTTTCCTTCATACCGGTGTTTGCTCTGAACACTAACGCAAAGAGTATACGCCGAAAGCATGCATGGTACTGGCCCACCGTACACAGATCACATTTCCGCCGCAGTAAAAGCCCGAAGACGCTATGCGAAGTAACTTTTCGCAGCCAGTCGGTTTACTGCACAACCGATTATACACAGGGCTAAAAAACACAAAGCTCTGAAAAAGGCGATAGGCCATCCCAGCGCTTCACAGACACAAACCATTGCAAACAGGAAAACGCCGCCTTTGGCGAACGGAGAAAATGGGTTCCCGGTTGACGTGCTTGCGCTATAAATTCCCGATGGTCGGCCTCGTAAGGGGGAAAGGGGGAGGTTGCGTTCGCATTGCTATATAACCGGCAACGTTTACTACCTCGAGTGATTGCCGCCAGCCACTCGAACACTCTCAGGTTATATATCTTCCTTTCCCTGAGGTGCAGGTTGTGATTTTTTTTTTTACTTTTCGCAGGTGCATGAGTTACCTTAAGTCGCCGAGAGTATCTAAACTTATTAATGTAAAGAAAGCCTCGGCGAGAAACGAATAGGCTAAGCGAGCCAAGTGGTAGCGCCTGCTCCTTCTGGTCGTCTACGAAATCAATCATTTACTGAAAACACTTAAGGACAGAGCAAGTTTTTTTTTTTGCATTGGTTTGTTTATTTTTTACTAGCAAGCAATAGGAAACCTGTCGAGAAGCGTTCCCAAGTTTATTTAGGGTTATAATAAAGTTCAGCTCATTATTGTACTTGTGAGATGCCGTAATTTTTTAAAGGTCAGTAAAGATCCGTAAACTTCGATTAGACCAGTAAACTTCGATTGCCCATCCAGCCTTTCAACTACACTGATATCCACTTACGTAACGTCTTCAGGAAAACAAACACTACAGGCTCCAGCAATAATGCTGAATAATGTTGAATAAATTGCAAGAAAATTCGTTACATCGGAATGCGACAAATCTTTATTCCAGGGCGGAAGCCTACGTCTTTGTAGTAGAATCATATGCTCGCCCCATAACGAACCTTGAGAACGTGTTATAGTGACTAACTGTAGGCTACAATGCAATATTTTTTAGTAGGCATTATAATAAAAGAAAACATAAGCGTGGCGCCAAGGGCCCGAGAGGCGCGCACTGTAAAATAATTTACACCCTAAAAAGTGAGAAAGGGTATAAATGTGTCTATAACTCACACCCCTAAGGTGTCCGTTATATAGATAACACCCTAAGGGTGTGAGTTATAGAAACATTACACCCTTTTTCCTTTTTTAGGGTGTAAATTACTTTACAGTGCGCGCGCAACTGTAAACACGTCACAAACTAGAAAACAAGATTACATTTCATTCGTATGGTATCTTATTTCTTAAGCCGAGATCACACGTACACATGCGGACGCGCGCAAGCTCGCGTCCGCGCGCCTAGCGCTTGCCGCGCCTCGCGAGTAATGGCGGTTTGCATCCCGAAAGACGCGCGACAGCGCGCGCTCACTGGGCTCACTCACGCAGGCCTTTGCAGGCGCCGCTTCGTACTTTGTTACCGACAGTATTTCAACATGCTTCGATATTTACAAACGTAATTGTGATATTTTTATAGCTTTTAGATGAGCGCGAAAAGGAAAGAAGAACCACTTTCTTGCGTGATGTAAATCTGCTTCACTGAGAGTTGAACGTTCCGCGCCGTAGCTGCGTAGCCAGGTGCGCCGACGCGAAGGAAGGGAACCCCAGCGCGCGATAACAAAGAGGAGCTGTTCCCCGAGATCACGCCGCGTTTCGACGCGTGCGAGCCACGCTGGACCGTCCGCGCATGCGTGGACACGTGAACGAGAGCTTGGGCGCGTCCGCAAGCGTACGTATGGTCTGATCTTTATGCAATCGCTGTCTCACCGGTTCAACGCGTCCACGCTTACATGCACGCTCTCCAAATGGGTCACGTCGTGTCTACCTATGCCATGCAGTAGGGCTGGCTCTGCCCTATATACTCGACACTTGCGCAACGCGAGCCGATGGGGTTTACCTAAACTCGATAGCCCGACAAGCCGACTCGACCCACTTCTGTGGGGTTCATGTAAACACACTGTATGTCGCAAATTGACCAAACGGTCTATAAACTAATTCCACGGAAAGGAAAGACTTCATGCATGCAATTCAGTAGTGGCTTCGTTTCTTCGTTCATTTCCTTCGACACCAACGCTGCTTAAGAACAACGTGCAAAGAAGCGAAAGCTGGACGAACTGGTAGATTTTATGTTGCGCCGGTATTTGTATGTACGTTACGGCGTTGGTGTTTGCATGGTTTTTTATGCGTCCCTTCTCTGGTTAGCGGGTTGTTCCGAAGATTACAATAAAGTCATTCGCAAATCCAACAGAACTACACAAATATAATTGCAAGTCGGGCGCTTTGTTGGCGTTGCAGTCAATTCTCATATTGCTGCGCTGGGTATTTCGGTTAAATATCCTGTTACTTTCATTTACTTTACGTTTTATTTATTTTATATACGACAGTTTACATTAGATGGCCAAAACCTTTTTTGTCGCCTCCATATGTCTTACAAGGCAAGATGATAGCAAAATGTGCGTCCTCACTTGCGCTGGACATCAACATGCATAGAACCGTCGCGTAACACATTTAAGTAAGTTAACTGCGCGGTTTTTTAACGTGCTATAGAGAGCAGATGTAGCTTTTTTCAGTTGTAATATTAGTCACTCCCTAAAGACTGTTCAGCCTTCTGCCGAATTTTTTTGTTGTTTTCATTTCGTCATTTTGAAGGTCGATGATTGTGCACTTTATGGACATTCTGACCTAACCTTCCCATCCATAACGCATTTAACACCTGTAGAATTAGTTGTAAGCGCCTCCTTTGTTAGAATAGCTTCAACCTTCCTCCCCGCCCGCACTGATCGCCGTGGAAGTGAGCTATGGCTCATAGATTCTCTCTCTCGTTTGAGCAGGATTCCTACCAAGCACATGTGATATTGGGAAGGTATGTACAGGCACCGACAAAAGTGGTATACTCCACGCAGCGGGAGCCGGAGCAGTGGCACACTGCATCGCGACGCCATCTACATTGAAACGAGTCAAGCGACATGCCTGCAGATAATAAAGGGCACCCATTGGCTGTCTCGATCCCAGATGCTGCCTGTAGATGACATTGCGATGCAGTTTGCCGTTGCTCCGGCTCCTGCTGCGTGGAGTATACCACTTTTGTCGGCGCCTGTACATAATACCAGAAATTGAGAACCAATTCTAACAGTCTGGCGTCCAGCACAGCATTGCGTCGATCTATCCATTAGCAAGCAATCGAACCTTTTTTCTCGAACCGCCAGCGTTTTCAGGAAAACGTTACATAAGCTGCAATTGTCCGGAAGCATAAGAAGCAGCAAGGGATCTTTGAACGCTGTCGCGTTCCACACTTGAAGGCGAAGCTTAAGCGTCCTCCAAATGTTTTAATAATATATTTGTCATCCTTACTTTTCTTAATGTTCGTTTTGAGACGATAAAATTTAATTTTACCCCTGTTACCTAAGACTCATCCACACAAGGCCCTTAACAGACATCAGAGTAGGGACTGGCGACGCATTCAAACAAACAGCTTCCTCAACCTGCATCAACTCAGTAAAATAAACCCAACTAGATTTCTGGACGTCTGTCCATGGTGTTCTAATAAACCCACACTGCAACATAGCACATGGGAGCGCCTGGAAAGGCTTTCACGTGTTCATAGCCCATACATAACTGCCCATCCACTAATGTTAAATAGGCAGTGGGAGTCATGGCTTGCGGACGAGGGAAAGGAGAGCCAAATGGCTCTCCTGGACCAAGCCCAGCGAGCCGCTCGCGCCAGTGGAGCCCTGGACTAAGGGCCCAACCACGCTCGCCTACTTTTCATTTTAAAATAAAGTTTCTTTCCTTCCTTCCTTACTGCCTAAGACTCTTTAGCGAGCACACATTGAAAGGACCTCGGCAACTGTTATTTAAGCATATTTTTGGATTTTACTGTCTGTCCAACTTGCGCGAATGTAAAACAGGCCGTTACGCAGACATTAGATCCACAACAAAACAAAGCCTAGAAGAAATTTTACATTCAGTCTTACTATCTATCGAAATGAGAGGACATCAGGTGTTTCAGCGAAGAATGAAGGCAATATTCAAAAAGCGGGCTTTATATAGTTGTATGATTTCTTTTGAACTATATTGTATGCGGTGCTGGACGCCAGGAAATAGCGAGCTAAATAACTAATTTGCCTAATTAAATTTTCGACTTTTAACTTGGGACGACATCTAGTAAAGGGACAATCGTAATGAGTTTTTTACCTGCCTAATTATCGTTTTGACCGGAGAAATTGCTATTCCGCGAAAAGTGCAATTTTCTTATGCAGCCATTTATTTACTATGCAGATTTCACCCGCAGTCTGACGTGGGTAACCACTTACACCGCGACTACGAAAAAAAATCGCACCTATATATGCAAACATCCACGTTCAAAGATTAGCTACTTTCTTCGTTGAAACACCCGATATAAAAAAAGCTAGTTTTATAAAAAATACGCTTCGTCATAATGCAAATAGGATGTGAAGCACGCAGAACTAAAGAGAGTAGCGCACATGTGAGTAGGTACATCCGCAGCCTGCAAGAAGTTACAGGATATTTATCGGATGCCTGTCATAACCTAGGCCCTAAAACTTCAGTCGAATTCAGTGTGAGTGGTCTTTTGTATTTTAGAATCTAATATCGTTGATTTGGACTCCGTGGAATTGGAACACGTCATGGTAATTGAGGGAGTATAGCGTGGAGCTACGGAGCTCTAGATCTCGGGTTCCATCCCTGTCACTGCGACCGCCTCCCGGTCAAGATGGCACGCAAAAAAAAAAAAGAAGCAGTCGCGTATCGTGAGTTAGCTTCACGTAAAAAAAAAAAAAAACTGCGGGTGGTCAAAAAATATACGGAGCCCCCGCTGCGCCTTGCCTCATGATCCGAATGTGATTTTCAGGTTAAAGTCGATACCTTTCAGGTTAAACCCGATACAGCCAAATTTTCTAAACCACGGCTCCCCTCCCCCTTTGCATTATTGCTTACAGCGCAAACAAATCAAATAAGGAGGAAGGAGAGAGGCGTAACACGAGCGTTCTATTTTTTTCTATTAAAGCTGAGTTACGCTCAACAAACTTAACACGTGTAGATAGGCCCGATGTAAAAGGAATGAACTTTAGCACGGTACCTAGGTAGGCGAGACGGTACATAGTTATTTAGAGCGTTATTACATCGCGAACAAATGAAACCTGGACAGAGAAGAGAGACGTAACACGAGTGCTCACCTCGCTCTAGTAACCGCATCCCCAGCTGGAAAGATGTATTTAATGATTTATTTATATACACTGTGGTCTAAGGTAGAGCATAGCATAATGGTACATTTTCATAGGAAAGGTACATTTGGTCAAAAACGAAAGACGAACTAATAGTAGTCGGTATTGACAGGGTACAGAACACTTCAAATTAAATGCTCTTCAAAGGATACCAAAGATCTTTAGGTTACAGCTTCGTTAGAGAGGTTATTCCAATCGCTTATTGTACGAGGAAAGCAAGAACGTTTAAAGAATTTGGCTCTATGACCTAAACGCGTAATTGTTTGCGAGTGTCGGTTTCTAGTTACGTAACCTGCAGGTAAAGTCAAGACATAAAACCCTCATTCGCCCCATCCTCGAATATGGCTGCGTTGTATGGAACCCATACAAACACTGTGACGTCAAAAAACTAGAATCAGTGCAAAAAAAAAATAAGTCTGCGCGTTTTTTTGTACGAGATGTGACAAGGAATTTTCGCCGTATAACTCTCTTCCCCTCCTTGGTCTTACTCCTCTAGCAAAGCGTCGCAAACTTGAATGCCTAAAATTCCTTCACACGTTAATCAATTCTCCTCGCCTCTCCTCTTTAGATAACTACTTGACTTTTTCCAAACCCTTATTTACGAGGAGTCACCACGCTCTAAATATCTCAACCTTCTTTCGCCGCACTGATTCCTTTACACTGATTCCCTCAAGAGAAAAGTGTATAACAGCTGTGTCTTACCAGTACTCACGTACGAGGCAGAAACCTGGAGGCTTACGACAAGGGTTCTACTTAAATTGAGAACAACGCAACGAGCTATGGAAAGAAGAATGATGGGTGTAACGTTAAGGGATAAGAAAAGAGCAGATTCAATGAGGGAACAAACGCGAGTTAATGATATCTTAGTTGAAATCATGAAAAAGAAATGGGCATGGGCAGGACATGTAATAAGGAGGGAAGATAACCGATGGTCCCCATTAAGGGTTACTGACTGGATTCCAAGGGAAGGGAAGCAGGGTGCGGCAGAACGTTAGGCGGGCAGATGAGATTAAGAAGTTTGCAGGGACAACATGGCCACAATTAGTACATGGGTAGTTGGAGAAGTATGGGAGAGGCCTTTGCTCTGCAGTGGGCGTAACCAGGCTGATGATGATGATGATTCCTATAGAGACATTTTTTTTTTCATTCACAATGGAAGTCTGGAATTCATTACCAGGTAACATGCAGTCACTACCACTTAAACAATTCACGCCAGCTTATTTAAAAATGTTGTATATTTGATATTCATCCCACTCCTGGCATAGCCTCATTTAGGCGTCAGTATGTATAAATAAATAAAAGAAATAGAGATGCGATGTCTAAATTCTGGGATAACCATTCACCAATTGATAAAAGAACTTAAGTCTACCAACACGGATTCTATCAGTAACTGGTTCGAAATTACCCTTGTTTATCTATTCGCTAATAGAGTATCGACCATATCAGTTGTAAATGAATCTTAGAGCCTTTTTCTGTATTCTCTAATTTTTTTATGTTGGATTTAGTAAGCAGTCCCATGTTATTACGGGATGGTCTAATATAGGACAGATATGTGATTTGTAGGCAAGAATACGCACGTGAGGGGCAGCTAACTTCAGTGTGCGCCTTAAAAAGAACAACTTCGTTAAGACATTGGCTAACGTTAGCTATGTGTGTATTCTAAGAGAGTTCGTTGTAATCAGAACAACAAGCTTGGAAGCCAGTTGCAGAGTGACGCCACGCCATACCCTCATAGAATTGCGCATGGAATCTGCACTGATCAGTTTTCCTAATGCTTTAGCATTGTAAGGGTATACTCTACGGGACTTCCGGGGGCTGTGTTTGTTTCGTTTTTTTTTATTCCAACCATTTTCCCGCATACCTGGGTGACTGTGTAGTCTATCGCCGAATGGGTACGGCATCGGGCTGCTGTGCTGAGGGAACAGGGTTCGAAAGCAACCATTAGCCCAACTTGGGTCACTGAGTATTTGGTAATCGGTAAACATGTACCGCTCTTCAACGAACATCTTTCACGCCGACATTGGTGGCTGTAGATGCGCGGCTGGGCAGATACTGTGGTTCAGTGAAACTTCGACGCCGACTTGAAGGCCTCGGTATGTGCCACTCAATATGTGCTGGTCTTCAATGTACTACTTTGATGCCAACTTGGGTCACTGTGTATGTACCAGTGGGGCTGTGGCACTGTGCAATGAATGTCTTTGACGCCAATTTGGGTGACTGGGTATGTGCCACTGGGAACTTGCCGGCCTACATTGTTTTGTATATCTCATCGGTCAGTCGACCTTCGAAGCCCTTGAGCGAAAACGCGTCGGCCACACGAAAGGTACAGAAACACTACGGACCCCCGACCTTTGGTGGGAGACTAGCCATATGACTCTTGGTGTTAACTATGGCTATGAACCTTTGACCTATGGTAGGAGTCAAACAACGACCATTTATGGGAGTCGAACCCACTACATTTGCTGGTAAATAAAGCGACGTTAATTAAGGTACAGTTAATGAAGACACTCGAACCCAGGCCTTTGGTGGAGGTCGAACGCCAGACCTTTGGTGGGAGTGGAACCCACCAGCTTTGGTGGTAATTAAGTTGAAGTCAATTAGAATAGAGTTAACTAAGGCACTCGTGCCAACGACATTTGGTGGGGAGTCCAACCCACGACCATTGGTCTTAATGAAGGAGAAGTTAATTAAGGTACAGGTAATTAAGATAGGGTTAATTAATGCACTCGAACCCACACCCTTATGTGGGAATGTCGAGTTATGATGATCAGTAAGCGAAGTAAGAGGCATGACTGATGGAAGTGGACTAAGCGAATTAAGGGGTATATGTACTTCATGTGTCCGTCTTAATTCCATCGTTACTTAGGCTTTCACCTTGAAGTCGCCTTAGCGATAACATAAGGTACCCTGTGAGTTTTTTAGCACTGTGAACCGTATTTTGAAAGACTGAACACCGTGTGCTTATTGGCAGACTTCATCCTTCGACACAGATTCGAAGCGATGTCGGCTGCGGAATTAGTGAAGAACGTGACAAACAGCAGAGATCAGTTGTTGTATTTTTTCTGTACAGTGATGGCCTTCTTCAGTGCCGGCTGCTATTTCGGTGCCGAGTGAACATTACTGGCTTTCAAGTGTCTTTCGTCTTTCGGGCGTAAATATATGTGGGTTTGCTAGTGAACGGGAAGTTGCTTCTAAGGGAGGTAACGGCAAACCCGGGTGGCTTTATAAGCGCGCTTTTTGAAACACTGGCTTCTAAATGTTACACCTCTAGCGATGCATCATCAGCCTATTAATTTCTGTAGTGCGAACCATTAAATTAAATTAAATCAATAAAGCATAGTCTTGCAGCGCAGTTATTTGCCCTCTTACAGTGCTGGTCTCCTGCATTCGCACCACATTAATTTGATGCTTACATTTTGTTCGAATATAGGAGGCGGACGCGCGTCTTGTCCTAAATATGGTTATCCCTATATTTTATACGGATTCGACACCCAATACGGTGTGCTTCATTCGACATCTAGATTGTGAGATCAAATAGAACATTTCAGCGGTGCGCTGTTTTCGCGTCATTACGGTGCACTTTCTATCTAACATTACCTTTTACTTCTCCTTTTTCTATCTTTTCAGTACAGGGTAACAAATGGGAAATTCCAATCTGGTTGACCTTCCTGCCTTTCCCTTTATTCCTCTCCCTCTCTCTCTATTATGCTCATATTTTAAGTACAAAATTCAGTTGCGCAACCGGTAAGCGAAGGTGCGAATTACTTCGGAGAAGTGGCTCACTGTCGAATGCATATCCCTAATTACGGTCGCCTGTCTAAAACCTTGTTGTATATCTCTTAGCGCACCAGCAACAATTACGTACCGGTATGGCGTTGCGTTACTAAGTAGAATGTCGCGGTTTTCATTCCCTGCGGCTGTGGCGGCATTCTCGATGGGAGTAAAATGCATAAACTCTCCTATGCTTAGATTTACGCGTACGTTAAAGAACTCCAGGTGGTGAAAAGGCTCCGCTACAGTGTGCCTCATAATCATACGGTCACTTTGGCCCGTAGAACGCTAGAAATATTTTTAATTTTAATTTTTTTCAGCGTAACTCTAAATTGACGTCCAAAATAGTGGCGCGAAGAAGAAGTCGACAGCACAGCGCTAAACTCGCAACAAAACGCTTATTCTGGAAACATGGCAGATAGATACACACAGATAGCCGACATATCGCACATCTCAATAATGCGAAAATCATCATTTAAGTGTAGGATGAGTAGTGCGCGCCGTCACATGCCTTTTTATTCGTCCGTCAATTCCCACGAACCCCAGAGGTATGGCTATTACCCTTTGTGACCTTCCGCGCCTCTACCGACGCATGTGTAGCTTACGTTTTTGCTAGGCCACCACAAGTTTTCTGCGCTGTTTTTTTTTTTTTCTTTCCCGTGAATTTGTACACTCGCGCCCACTTTCATTGCTACCCATCATAGATAGCAGGTACCATAAGCGATTTTACTTGCTTCAATTTTAAAGAAACAAAAAAAAAATATTTTCTTAAGGCAGAGCTTCCGAAGCAGTAGATGTGAAGTTATTTGATGCCTCGATGCTGTCTCTGTGATTAAACCACCCGCAAAAAAAAATATGAGTGAGATAAGTACAGCGCAGAGCACATATAAACATGCGTAAGAAATGGCAACCAAGTCCTCAGCACATACAGGAGCGAATATTTAATTACGCATCTTCATGTGACACTAACACAATATGATTACCGATTCGCCATAGAGTACAGATTCATTTTGACCAGCTGGGGCTTTTTATAGTGCATCTAACTCTGACTTCGGCAGTATTTTCCCATTTAGCCAAGAATGCCGCCACCACAACCATGATTGAACTCGCAACTTAGAGCTGAGCAGCGTAATGCTATAGCCACTAAGCTATACAATCCGGCGGGCCACTTATATATAAGAGGAAGAGGTCAGTTCATAAATGTCAGGAGATAAAAAAAGGGAAAGAAAGGGAAGATAAAACTAGATTTTTTTCATTACCGTCTTGTTTATGGCAGTTCATTCTTCAAAAATAGAACACTGGCTCGCTCAGCGATCCACCCTTACGCTGATGGTCGTTGACAAATCAAGCAAGCATACAGATGGGGCTTGTTTACGCGGCACTTTCGTGCGGGGCTTCATTCAAAAAAGAGAAATGGTCCGAATGGTCGACCACGTAAGGTTTTCATCAATCTGTTTTCTCCTTGCTCCACTGGGCCGAGTACGCCTACTCATCAAACGAGGTCACGTCCACTCTTACCCGTCTTTTCATTTCATGTCTTATAATGCGCTGCTGCGACTTCTCTTTTTTGCCCCCTTACTTCCGGTACAGCTGCACCGTATTATTGTCGAGATGCCTTTTTGCAACGACGATTTTTCGACTTGGAAGCATCTCAAGGGTAACTGTGACATTAGATAAAAAAATTGTAGCAATACGAAGACTAAAGCGAGCGTCCTTTTCAGCGCGTTAAACCCGTCAAGAACCGCAGGTTAGTACGTATAGAAAAAATTATCCTTCTGTGGATTCAGGCGTTCTTCGCTAACGTCGAAACGTGAAATGCTGATCTTATTCGTTATTTGTATCGGATCAAGAGTGGCCCTTTCAAAGAGAAGGTTCGTAGCCGTTGAAGCTTGTCCTCCTACCATAAAACTGCGCGCATGCGCGGAGAAGGAAGCCACGCAATTCCATAAACCGGCTGCCGGAAGATGCAAGGAAGAAAACATTGGAGTGCCTTGTAGCATCTCGATAACGATTCCGCTCTGATGGAAGAAGTATGGTAAAGGAAAAAAAAGTATGAAAACCGGTGTCGTATCGACGGCTTTGGTTGTGCTCAACTGCCTGCTGTGCTTAACTGGTCCGAGAACCTGATTTCTTTACTGTGCGCCGGCATCGGCGACCACAACGAGGGTCAGCGCGTTTTTCTCTAGCAATCGCGCGCGAGTGGCTGCGCCTGGCTGCGCCGTTTCTGTGTCACCGCCTCGACTCTAGCCAGCGTAGAATTTGTTGCATGGTGCAAATAACAGTGGCGCTGAAACATGGCGAAATTGTGAAAAAAAAGGCACACAACCGTCTCTCACTGGCAGCTATTCCATACGGACTCTTTTTTTTTGTGTGTGCTGCTTCAAACGCGAGGTTTTGCGGCCACGTCAGGGGGTATCAAACTATGTTCCTTAGAAGGAAAAGGGCTGAGAATCGACCCCTCTAATTTTCAGTGTTGATGCTTGACGTGGAGGAATTCGCTTGCGTCCCTTGATATTCTCGAAGTTACTACTCAAAGCCTACCATATCGCTTCCGTTGTACAACTCAATATGTAGGAGCGCGCACACTGTTTTATTTCATGATTCCTTTGGAATAAAGATATATATATATATATATATATATATATATATATATATATATATATATATATATATATATATATATATATATATATATTTATATATGTATATATATATATTATGAGCACCTCGAATGAAATGAACCGCCTTTGTCTGTTGGCTGGCTCGGCGTGACTTTGTTTTCATCACTAGCTGCGACTGCTCTACTGATAAGGAATGCATTTGTTAACACGAAGGGACTTCATAAAAAAAGTATGATAAAACGCCAGCACACCAATTACACAAGCAAAAAAAAATGTTGGAAAGTGAAATAGTTGTCTTTTTGTTTTCCCGTACTACGTACAAGCTTTTCTACAAGGCACTTGGAAGAGACATTCATGTCGAAATTTCTCCCTCGATTTCGCTATCAATATTTGACTCGAATCAATATTTGATTCCGAGGTGGAAATCTTGGTGCAAGAAGCCACACCGGGCATAGTGGCGCGCTTCACGCCGTGAACGACTGGGCAAACATTTCCGGTTCACTCTAACCTTTAAGGAGGTATGATAGGGCAAAAGGTACATGTTAGTTTTAACGTAATATTTTTGAAACGGTTGCAGATATTCGCATGAAATTTTCCGTGCTCACAAAAGATGTCCTTGGCTACAACATGAGGGACCTTTTTTGTCTTCAGATAGAATACCTTTCCTGTGGCCCACTCCCGAAATTTCAAATGTGCGTAATTATTGGATGTACCTTTTCTCTGCAACCACGCAGAGGAATGTGATGATATTACGCAGTGTTATTCTAAATACCCATAGGTTATATCTGAAAAAAGACATATTGTATTCTCTTTGGAGTTTGTATCCCAAAAAATAATATAAGTGCATGCACAGAGCCACGGGGAGGGGGGTAGAGTCTTGTAGGGTAATCTTTTCGAGTGTTATTATTCACATCATCAGAGATTTTTTTTTTATTCAGAGTACTTATCACTGGTTACTGCAGATGTGTGCAAAGTTTCACTGGAATGGAATGAATACTTTCTGAGAAAAATAGATTGAATTCGAGAAATTGATAAAAAACGCAATTTAAGAAAAATTAAATTTGTGTGTTTGCATACTGCTTATGGATGCTAAAAATGCCCGAGGAGAATACGTTTCACTGCTGACTTTCTTGAAGGTATTTCCAAAAACCTTCTTAGTGTTCCTTTTTATCAGTCGTCTTTCATTTCCCTCGGCAGAGTCATAGAATTCTGCGCTGTCAGCATGGGCTTTGTCCATCGTGTCGAGGGTAATATTGCCAAACACACCTGGAGCGATTCCAAGGGCCTCCAGAACAGCTTTTTGTGCATGATTACCGTCATTGTAGTAGGCTAAAGCATCGTTGGTTGCTGCCTTCGATGTGTCAGTACTGATAAATGTTGTCTATGTATACTTTGTGGCGCAAAATACATTTATTGATAAGGGACAGAAGAAAGGAAGACAGGGAAGTGCCAAACTACCAACTGTTTAATGACAGCCTGAAAAAACGTATAGAAGAAAAGACAGCTTCTGCTCATGCACAGGGAGCCAAGCTGTTACAGAACAACACGGTCATGATAACATACTTTGGAAAAAGCACATTTTTGCGGAATATAATACGATAGATATATCGCTGACAGAATCAGACCCTTTCTTTTTCATATAAAACGCTTACAACAACTCCCTAGCAGTTTGGTCCCTACTTTTGCCAAGAATCAATACTTGCTCAAAGCATGGCGCACAACCACAGGCTTTACGGTGCGCGGAAAGATGCTTATTGTCACTCCCTCAGTCTGTCAGTAATACAACGTCCCGTTTGTCCAACGTACGACTTGCCGCAATCTAGGGGTATTTTGTAGACCAGCCCTTTAACACAGTCCCTGAAATGTTTAGCGTGCTGTTTCTGACAGCCCCGCGGTCCTTTGCGTGTGATCCGGGGGCACAAATGAGCTAACTTGTTGGGAGCCGAAAAGACAACCGGATTGTTATATCTGGTAGCTACCTTCTTGAGGTTATGGCTCACATGGTGCACATAAGGTACTACGTCTGGTTTTACACGTTCCCTTTCCTTCGAGTGCATTTTTACACTGGCAGCAGTAGTTTTTAGCCTCGGCAGGAGGGACTCGACCACGGAATTTAAGACAGACTGAGGGTAGCCTGCTTTTAAAGGTCTCTCAAGTTGATGCCAAAAACTCACCTGTATCACACGCACACATGACTTGCGCAGAGCCGATTCCAGGCAAAGTAAGGCGATTCCACGCTTCTCAGTCTTAGAGTACGCTGAGTCATATTGTAACAATTCTTTTTTACCTCGAGGGAGGCACGCACAGCAAAGGTGATCACTTAGAAGTGTTAGGTTAAGTCTAATAACTGAAACGAACTGTCCTTTGGGATCTCATTAGTAAAGGTAACTCATTTTGCGTTTGCTCTAACAACGTCTAAAAAACGCTCAACCATTTCATGGCATGGAAAGGGGCATCTATTGTCAACAACAACTAAAAATCATCAACCTATCTAAAAAGTTTAAGAACATTAGGATGAGATGAATTAAAAACACATTGTAGCGGGTGGTCAAAGTAGGATAAAAAGATGTCAAATAAAATGGGTGCTACACGTGAACCAATGCAAATGCCATCTTTCTGCAAAAATATGCCATGTTTAAAAGTTACAAAGGTGCGGTTGAGATCAGCTTCAGGGAAACAAAATTCGAAGCCGACATGTTCATTTTAGACACGAAATTAGCTTCGTCACTTTCATCAATGCACTGTTCAACGGCTTTTAGAAGCTCAGGATGTGGAACCGAGTAAAAGAGGTCATTTACATCAATGAGAACGCAGAGCCTATTTGTGGGCTGCCAAGGAAATATTCAAAAACTCCACCCGAGTTTAGTAAAGAAAGGGTCACTGAATTGAAGAAGCTGCAGGGCATTTAGCGAAAACCTACTGACTTGATATTCCCACGTGTCCCGTTCACTAATAATCGTTCGAAACGGGACATCAAGCTTATCGGTCTTCGCGCTGAAGAAAGCTGCAAGAGAATCTTTTCTACTCTTTCTCCTCTGTTAAGCTAATCTTTCAAAACCAATTTCTTCATAGCACGAAGTCATGGTATTTTTCATTTTTGATAAGCTGACTATGACAGGCTTAAAAATCTTTTTGATTGCCTCTAATGCTTTTTCATTAAAGGCTTGCCTAGGAAGAGCTACAAAAGCGCTCCTTACCGGACTGCATTAGACAGAGTTCATTGTCTTTGAAGAAAGACACCACACTTTGCAACATTCGCACTTGTGCACCAGTTCCGGCTTTGGGGGCAGCTCTGTGTAGGCTGTCTACACCATCTAGCGGAATTGTTACCATACGACTCAGCGCACTCTAGGTCTGTGAAGCATTTCATCGCCTTACTTTGCCTGGAATCGGCTCTGCGGAAGTCATGCGTGCGTGTGATGCAGGCAAGTTTTTGCCATCAACTTCAGAGAGTTTTAAAAGCCGGCTACCCTCAGTCTGTCTTGAATTCCGTAGTCGAGTCCCTCCTGCAGAGGCTAAAAACTACCGCTGCGAGTGGAAAAACGCACTCGAAGGAAAGGGAGCGTGCAAAACCAGACGTAGTACCTTATGTGCACCGTGTGAGCCATAACCTCAAGAACGTAGCTACTAGATATATCATTTCGGTTGTCATTTCGGCTTCCATCAAGTTAGCTCATTCGTGCCCCTGGATCACACACAAAGGGCCGCAGGGCTGTCAGAAGCAGCACGCTAAACATTTAAGGGACTGTGTTGAATGGTCTACGAGATACCCCTAGATAGCGGCAAGTCATACGTTGGACAAACGGGACGTTGTATTAATGACAGACTGAGGGAGTGACAATAAGCATCTTACTGCGCACTGTAAAGCCTGTCGTGTGCCATGCTTTGAGCAAGGATTGATTCTTGGCAAAAGTAGGGACCAAACTGCTAGGGAGTTGTTGTAAGCGTTTTATATTAAAAAGAAAGGGCCTGATTCTGTCAGCGATAAATCTATTGCATTATATTCTGCAAAAATGTGCTTTTTCCAAAGTATGTTAGCATGAACATCTTGTTCTGTCACACCTTCGCTCCCTGCGCATGAGCGGAAGTTGTCTTTTCTTCTATACGTATTTTCAGGCTGTCAATAAACAGTTGGTAGTTTGGCGCTTCACTGTCTTCCTTTCTTCTGTCCCTTTTCAAGAAATGTATTTTGCGCCACAAAGTACAGCTAGGAGATCTAAGCACCAAGAAGTCCTTTCGCATTAATGTTGTCTTACGGCAGTGGCACCAGATCAGTTGGTTGAGCCACTCATTAGTGTTCTGTGTTTGTCCATGAATATCTTATGGTGTTGTAAATTTTTCTGTGCCAACATTGGAAATTGTATATTTGAGGGGGGGGGGATGTTACCCTACCAAACCCCCTTAAAATGAAGCGCCCCGTGGAACAAACTACATCACTCCGAGGCGCGTGATAATGCCGACGTTGCATACGCCTACGATATCAGATGAAGTAAGTGGCAAGATTGGGGATGTATCTCTCGGACGAAAGGCATCACATAATTATCAAAGAAAAGGAAATTGTCTGCTGATAGGACTGTTCTGAAGTTAAGGTCATCAATTTAAACCGTAAATTGGATGTGTGGCTGTCAATACCCTTGTGCAGGGGTGCCTCTAACCGCGGATAAATTTAAGGCGGTTACTCATTTAATCGAGTTTAACGTCAACCGCAAGCTCCCCGATTTACACGCGTATTTCTATTCACAGTTTACGGTGGCGATGAAAGGCAATTTCGAGTTCCACAGGGATTCCAAGGTACCACCGCACAAATTGTTAGAACAGCGTGAAAATTTAAAGATACTTCTCTACGACATCAGTGCGGCGTGATCAGCAGCTACGACACGCCCGACAACTCTCCAGGCGCTTCGGCGCCTGTTCTAGACGAAATCGACGCGGCTGGCGTCTCTGCGCAGAACTTTCAAGCAGAAGCAGCTGTCATTTAACTAACCACTGCATGTTTTCGCGCGCATAATTGTTTCTCGCACATAGTCAATTTAGCATAGGAAGCAACCGGTAACACTTGCTCACATTGTCGAGCTTCAGCCACATCTAATTTATTTTGTCTAGCCTTTCGATGACGCGGAGAGTGCCGTCGATGTTGCATCCTCTCCGAGTAGAGGCGCGCGCATTTCGAGTATTTCAGCACAGAGGGGTCAGCTTATCTTACCCAAATGGTTATCATATCCTTCGTAGTCGCGCCAGGTCTATTCAAAACCTTTGAAAAGACCTGCGAAGGACCCCACACTTTGCTCCTGCTGATGTACTATCCGCTATCCTGACCGCTTGCAAAATGTCGGCTAACCTCAAACAAAACTGCCAAGCTCAATTTGTAGCCAACCGGGATTAGCAGCCGAACCGGCGTTTCGCCTGCTGTCCTTTCTCTCACAATGTTTGTCCCCTATATCCTGAAGCGACGTCGTCTGTCAGTTAATTCTACCATCAGTAATGCTTGAGCCCGAACAGAACAGTTAAATATTCGGCTGAATGACTTCCACCACAGACCATCGGTCATCTTGGGCACTGCAGTCATTTTAGGCATGCTCGTCCTCACATCGGCAATATCGGTGACTTGACTTGCACCCTGCAAGTCTCTGGCCGTATCTCCAGCAATTACGACATTGATGCCGGAGGTTCTACACTGCCGACAAGGCGCCGCGCCTTAGTTATCAAGGTTATCAAGGGCATGAGGTTCTTGCCAATGTTGCAATCACCGATTCTATTGGGACTCTCTAATTGTCAATCACTTGATCACGCCTACAAACAGCAATTAGTCCAGTGCCAGACAACCTATGTTGTGTTTCTGCTGGCGACAGATTAGCATCGACACCTCTGACTAGTCCCTTAGGTCAAGCGAGGCGAGCAGAGATGAAGGTACTCAACCAGCGATCATATTTATGGTCTACTCAGCGATGACGCGAATGATGAATACTTCACTAAACCCGCGACACACATGTGGCCTGGCTATCAACACACGATACTTCCGCGCCGAACGGCATTAACTCCGTGATGGTCTGGTATGAAGAGGTAACAGCATGTAGAACTTTCTGGACAGTCTGGTGGTTGGTCAGCTGGATAGAGCCTCTATTCGAAGGAACCAGAGCCAGAGGACTGCTGCCCATACCACTGCGGATAAGCAAATACAGAGGTAATTCGCCTGTTACAATAGAAGTTGTCCAAGAGGAAAAACCCTTGCCGGGGTTGTTTTCAGACATCAGCCTACAATTAAGCAGAATTAAGAGCTCACAAAATAAGACAGGATAAGCCTAACTCCGCCTAAGACCTGCACAAGTAGCAGGAGTCACAGCAAAAGCTTTCTAACAAGTAGTAGAACCTTGTTTATTATATCTCCTACCTCTTCTCCCCCTCCAACCTTTCCCCTTCTTTTTCCTTACACTCCCGCTGTTTTAAGTCTCACTCCTCTTAGGGCGATAAGAAAGGACGTTGCTTGAGCTGTAATCATTCACTGTTCTAAAAACCCGGCAGCCTTGGGAATGCCTTGCGGCACACACGTCTTCACGACGTGGAACGGACCATGTCTCTTATGGCCGTTCCTTGTCACCCTTGTTGGACAAGCAAACAGTCGTTCCACTTGATATCACGGCGTCCTTTTTAAGCAGACGTTTCATCGCCTCACGCTACCCGTTGCGTTCCTCGGAGGCTTTTATTCGTTCGATTATTTGAAGTTCATATCAAATGACAAGATCGTGGTCAGCGGCCCGTCTATGCACTTCAACGTATTCACCGAAATGTAGGCCACATGCAAGGCTTGTGGTGTGTGTCATTTTATGGTATGCAGCGTAGACAGCACTTACATCCTTCTAGGAAGTTTGGATACATTGACATAAACAGCTTTATGTCACAAATACCTCTCTATGCGAATCCATTGGGTTGGAGGTGATTTGGACAGAAGCGCCGCGGCACAACAGCGCGACTGTCTGCCCTCTGTTGTAGCTTGGATTCGTATCACAGGCGCGACCAGGTGGTTTTTCATCCACTTGCATTTCCATTTATTTATAATTTCTTTAATTCAATTAGTAAGTACAAGAAATTTTCCCAATGTGATCCTTGGTGTCTTTGTTGGCTTCTCATGATATGATTATTAAAAAGAACGCGCACCTCCCTTCCCTTCCTTCGGGTTCATTACATTACGAGGTTCTCCAATCGGGCAACACCAATGCCTTCAGATAGCATGAGTAGGTTTCTTGACCAGTTGCCGTCACCGAATCAGATCAGGTAGTCGTGACGCCTGCGGCAGAAAGCATGTTCCACATCCGCCGCCAAGGTTTGTGAGTGGTGGCGCTGGCTAACACTTCAAGGATTAGGTCTAGTAGTAAAACATAAATACCTGAGAAAGTGGATGGAGAAACGGCACCGCGGTACTTAAACTGATAAGAGCCTCAGACGCGTAATGCAAACACGTGGGTTCATATCCCACATGCGGCCAGTTCTTTCTTCATCCAGTTTCATTTCCATTAATTTATCATTTCCTTATTTCTGTTAGCAAGTACAAGTAAATTCCCCCTATGATGTCCTTGGTAACTTTGTTTGTTGGGTTCTTACGGTATGATAATAAAAATCGAGCCCATTGGTTCCCTTTCTTCTCTCTTGAGGCTTGCTGCTCATGTGTTCATATCCATTGTCATAAACGACGACCTTCAACTTCGGAAACATCTCTCGTTCAAGAAGGGCAATAAGATTATTTGTATCTGATGTTCCAGCACGTTAAGCAACCATTCTTGTGCATTGGTCGAATACTACTTGTGATGACTGTGTTTGGCGTACACCTTTACTCTTTTTTGAACCAGAGAAAGTCCACATGCGCTACTTCTAAAGGTAATCCGTGTGAAGCAGTAATAGGAGCTCGCCCGGGGGTGGGCAGTACTTTGCTTTATTGACCTGGCCCAAGTGGCATGACCTAACATAGTTCTCTACATATCTGTTCGTATTCTTCCACATGACTACTTCTGTAAGTGCTTACTATGCAAATAATGATGTCAACTAGAGTAGGAAATGTCATGGTATGTGTGGAGCACTTTTGGAACAAGGATCTTCAGCACAAGAAGGCTTCTGTTGGCAAACAGTGGGCCTTCGCATCCTTCCCATAAACTTTTCAGCTTTAACACTTCACGTGGAAATTGGACCGCCCGTCTCGATAACGCTTGTGCACCTCCCCACCCCTGCCTACACGGTGTATAAAATTGCACTGCTGCGATTCGGTTATCCAGCGCAACAGCTTTCCCCTAGACTACGAGAGCATGCGGAAATAAGTAATAAATTGATGGTCTGCATATACTTCGTATTTTTTCCCTGTCTATGTGCAATATAAAGTATCGCACAGCAGCAAGGTTGCCAAGGGCCTCTTTCTCCACCCTAAAGCAGTTGAACTGAGAAGTAAGCATGTAGAAATGGTACCCTTTGATTCGAAGCTGGCGATTTACTGAAAAACCGCAGTCCCTCTGATACAGCACTACCGCTGTACCATAATGCGATGCATCTATATTCATCAGGAACGACTTATTAAGGTCTGGTCGAATTAGAACTGGGTGCAACGGGTGATTACGCACTAGTTCTTGATAGGCAATTTCGCAATCGTGGGACCAAATGAAAGGAACATCCTGTTTGTCAGCTCGGTGAGACCATTTGTCATCCTTGCAACTTACTTCATGAAAGCTCCTAAACGGATTGCTAGTCTAAGGAAATCTCGCGGTGAATGAAGGTCATGGGCCTTTAAATGTTGGGAGATCCGCTATACTGACTCTTGTTTAGTACTTTTATTAGCGCCTTCAAACCCGCTACCGAGGAAAATGACCTTCGGCTGGAAGAATTCACTTTCTTGTTCATTTATTTTGGGATTCGTGCTGTTATGAATTTGTAACACCTTCGCAAGATGTTCGCTATGCCCCTGTGGAGACTTCGTAGACACAATGATGTCATCGATGCGAAATTGCAACGACTCCAATATATGGCTTTAAAACGTTGTTCACCACCATCTGAAACCATATGGCTGAATCCTTCCAGCCATAAAGTTATCTGTTAGATTCGTATCTATCGAATGGTGTCACGAAAATGGTAAAATTTTGTTTCCTCTGACGGGGGGATTCGCCAGAAGCCTTTGCGCAGGTCCAAGCGCGAGAAGATCTCACAACACCTGGTTTTGTTGATGATTTCGTCGATAAGTAATATTGAACATAAAACACGTCAGTCTGCTTGCTGGCCTGCATGTAATCAGTGGAGAGACGAAAGGTGCCGTCTGCTATAGGAGCAATGGTGATCACAGATGTGAATACAGAGGGTGATTGGTGGATTACACCAGCGTGAAGAATCTTCTCTAGTTCTCCCTTCAACGAATGTTTCTTCTCTCGAGATATGTTGCAGGTCTTGCGTTTCACTACAGTCTTCTCGCGAAGCTCAAATGCTACTTTAAAATTTGATGCAGCCTTCGGGTAGCCCAAGACACATGTTAGATCTAAATACAGCTTGATAACGTCCACCGCTGAAGTTGGCTTCCGTATAAGGTCAGTAAGTGAAACCGAAGACATTTGACTGTCATATCGACTATTGAATTCTGCAGCCCAGTAAAATTCAAGTCGTAGTTGTCGTATGACTAGGTAAGACAAGGCCAACTTATATTTTACTGCATCGAGCACGAGAGCATCAGTTAAAGGACTTTTCGCTTTAGACGTGGTCAACACTTACACTCTCACATTATACTTTTGTTTTATGCCGTCGTAGCTATACACCGTCACACGACAATCATCCACGATTCGTAGGTCCGGAATTCCGGTCTTTCCAAACGCTACCGACGCGGCACTATCTACGGATGTCTTGACGTCCCACCTTGCTTGCATAAAAATGTACGCAAGCTTGACACGTTTCGCAATGAAGATGGTCTCGTGAAATGAGAAGGTTGAGCTCCCGATATCAACTTTGCCACGTTTTTGTACAACACTATGCTATCTTCTTCACTAGATGTAGTACTATAGCAGTTAAAAAGTATCTCGTGAAGATGGGGAGTGCAGAACTATTCCATGTTTTTAAGCAAGTCATCAACACTATGCGGCGTTCTTATTTGCACATCTTGCTGCATGCTCTTAGGCATCCATAATATAACGAGAAGTATGAGCGGTGAGTTCGATAACGTGGAGACAGCAACATGTAGTACGCTTCTGCTCTCAATAAGGCACTCTACCAATGGGTGGTAAATATATTTGAAGGCTATAGTGCTGTGCCAGCTCCGGAGCTTATGCTCGAAGAAAGACACCAAAGAACGTTCTCTCCCCTCAGCCCAAGGCCGGGGCGTTTTTTCTGTGATTGGAAAGTTATGCCAGGTTTTCACTGTGCATCGTACCTACAAACGCATGTTTACAACCTTCCCAAGGTCTTGTCGCCAACTATTTAGGTCGCACACATAGTCGTAGACAATTAGCCTTGCTTGAGCGTTTGCAGATGACGAACGATCATAGACATGTGGTTTTATCGGTTTTAACAACGACCTCTGAGAATGGGAGAGGGACTTTTTCATCACGAGCTCTAGTATTTGTTATTGGTAGGAACTGGATATCTATCTATCTATCTATCTATCTATCTATCTATCTATCTATCTATCTATCTATCTATCTATCTATCTATCTATCTATCTATCTATCTATCTATCTATCTATCTATCTATCTATCTATCTATCTATCTATCTATCTATCTATCTATCTATCTATCTATCTATCTATCTATCTATCTATCTATCTATCTATCTATCTATCTATCTATCTATCTATCTATCTATCTATCTATCTATCTATCTATCTATCTATCTATCTATCTATCTATCTATCTATCTATCTATCTATCTATCTATCTATCTATCTATCTATCTATCTATCTATCTATCTATCTATCTATCTATCTATCTATCTATCTATCTATCTATCTATCTATCTATCTATCTATCTATCTATCTATCTATCGTTTTTATAGTTATAATAAACAAGGAAGGCTACCTTGCCACCTTCGTTTATTACAACTTCTACGTCCCCTGCTCCACCGACCTGTCCAAGTCTTTCAGCTTAACATAGTGGCACAGCCACATAAGAAAAAGAGAGACAGCAAAAATTGCGGGAAAGCAAGAAGCAAACTACAAAGCACGATAACAAAAACCAACCTCGATGTAATGTATGTCGAAAAAGTGCATCATCTCTACTCGCAACGGCGTTTGATTTCTATTTCATTCCGGCTCAGCAGTAAATGCCGTGTGTGCGCAGGGACGAGAAACTGCAACGCCTACAAAAATTTAATATGCACGTCCGTAGGATTACTTTGGAGTGCGCGCACGCTCGTAATATTCAGCACGCACCAGAATAACACGCCACAAAGCGTAATATTTCTGCATGTGGTTGTATACTAAGCCCCATTTTTATGCGGCCGAACCCACATCCGGCAGACGTGGCACTGTATCAGCGACCACGCCGGCAAGTTGGAAAAAAAAACGCGGACATAAAAATCCAACTTTACTGCATTACTTGTGGTTTATGCTAAGGCGTCAAATATGTATACAGCACGGGCGCGTTTGTTCCGATGAGCACTGACGATGATCGCGAACTTCATGAACCACTAGTAATGTGGTTCATTACTTGTAGTTCAGAAGTAATTAACTACATTACTTATGGTTCACGAAGCTCATGCTGATCGTCCGCCTTTATCAGAAGAAACGCGCTCGTGGTATATACATATTTGAGGTCTTCGCACTTCATTGTAGCGGTTCATCGTCAGCAAAGACGCTGTCGTTCTCCCTGGCAGAAAAAGAAATATAATCTCATTTGAAGCAACGATGTTGCGGGATTCCCATCAGTGGCTTCCAGGTTCTTT
Source organism: Dermacentor andersoni (assembly GCF_023375885.2). Lineage (NCBI taxonomy): Eukaryota > Metazoa > Arthropoda > Arachnida > Ixodida > Ixodidae > Dermacentor > Dermacentor andersoni. The sequence goes on along the minus strand of NC_092815.1, from coordinate 155,511,815 downwards.
GTACCTTACTGAACGCCTGATTTCTTTGTGTTTAACGCGTATATATGCATTCGTCTAAATGAAATAACAGTTTATTTCTCCACGAGTGACACGTATAGTAATATTTATATTGTACGGCGGTTTAATTAACAAGCCATAACGTTGCATGACACAAAGGCAGGTCTGTTCATTAAGCGTTGGGCACCGAGCGCGCGAACTCTGTTCTCGAGCGAGCCGTTGATGATGCGGCTGAAGCAACACCTGTATTGTACGATCGCGTCCGTGTGTTTGCGGCCAGACCGATAAACAATGCGCCTGTCGAAATCTTGTAAACGGAGTACCCAGCGGGGCGATGCAGCCTGATGGGTCTTCCAATGTCGATAGCCAACATAGGGCGTGATGGTCGGTAACGACATCGAAGGGATGCCCGTGCAGCTATGGTCGAAGTTTTCCTTGGGCCCAAATGGTGGCTAAGCACGGCTTTTCAGTTACGGAGTAATTATATTCGGCCTTGGTAAGGTCCCGCTAGCGTAGGCTACTATGCATTCACCGTACCCACTTCAGCGCTGAGCGAGGACAGCACTATGTTCGACGCCGCTGGCGTCCGTGGGAACTTCTGTGGGATCCATGGGGTCGAAATGACGCGGAGGGCACAATGTTGTAAACGCGTCGTCACAAGCTGGGGACCAGGTAGAGAGGCCGGTGTCGACTCGCAGAAGTTGGGTTAACTTATCACTGATAGAAGCGAAATTCCTGATAAAAGTATCAGCAGATCCCGATGAACCTTCGAAGTTTCTTCGGGGTCATTGGTTTCGGGAAATCGGTGACAGCGCGAAGTTTAGAAGCATCGGGTAAAATGTGGTCTTTGAAAACCACGTGTCCGAGTATCGTTAGTTGCTTGGCTCCAAAGTGACATTTCTTCATATTGAGTTGGAGGCCTGCGATAGTACAGCACTGCAAAGAGGCGATGTCATGATAAAATACGACCACGTCATCAAGGTAACATAAGCACGTCTTCCATTTTAGACCATGGAGGAGATTGTCCATCATCCCTTCAAAAGTAGTAGGAGCAATGTAAAGACCAAACGGCATAACGTTACATTCATACCGGCCGTCTGGTGTTTAAAAAGCTGTTTTGGGGCGTTCGGCTGGTGCCATGGGGACTTTCCAATAGCCGGAACTTAAGTCGAGTGAGAAAAAGTACTCCGCGCCTTCCAAAGAATCGAGCGCGTCGTCAATGCGCGGCAACGGATATACGTCTCTGCGCGTTATCTTGTTAAGACGGCGGTAGTCCATGCAAAACCGGATTGACCCATCATTTTTCTTCACAAGGACTACGTTGACGCCCAGGCACTGTTAGAAGGTTGAACAACTCCGTGCCGAAGCATATCGCTGACTTGGTCTTCAATAGCACGGCGCTCTGTGGGTGACAGACGATAAGGTCGCTGGAACAGCGGAGCGTGGCCACCCGTATCCATCTGGTGATACGCCATCGATGTGTGGCCCAAAGTCGCTTGTTCACAACCGAATGTAGAGGAGTACTTGCGATGGAGGTTGAGAAGCTGCGAACGTTGTGCGGGGCTCACGTTGGTATTCAAAGAACTGTCGAAGACGTCCGGCGGAGACAAGGGGCAAGCAGGGCAATGAGCCAATGTACTGATTCGGATTAGGGTGTAATTGACTGATGCCTGCGCTGGTTATTTTCATGTTGTTTAGAACGTTTAAAACTTCCTCCGATGTAGTTGGAAATAAAAAGGAAGACTGTGGCAGGCGCTGGAACACGAGCTTGTCATGCGCAGGTGTCTGTACTTCGCTGCTAAAGAAGAAATCAGCGAATGCATCAGCTATTGTTTTGGCGGCTTTGTACACCTTGCCCTGAGGAGCAATTTCTGTTATAGTGTCGGGATTATTTTCATTTAAGCGGTTCACAATTTCCCTTTTTTTGCGTGTTTACCGCATTCCAAAATTTTTCTTTCGTACCATGCCTTTTTAACTTTTTTTAATGTGGCAGAAAGCTGGTTAGAAAACTTCTTGTATCAAATGGCGAAGTACTTGGTAAATGGTTGACGCTTGATTCCCTTGTAAAGATTATTAAAGCTGGGAGCGCAATAAAGCTGGGAGCTTGTATTTTATCCATGGATTCTGAGCCGACGCGAATTTCTTTTGCATTTAACTTGACGGGAATGATGATCAAAACAGGACTTAAGCACATATATAAACAGTGCAAATGTTTTTTGTGGATCATTCGTAGAAAAGATGGGGGACCAGTCAAGATTCGATACGGTTTCAAGGAATGATTGTTCGTCTGGTATAAACTTTGTGTACGTGATTTTTTTGGAGTCATGAGTATTGATGAAATTTTGAAAATACAGGATAATGATCAGTTATGTCGGTCATTAGAACACCTGCGTCTGATCGATATGCCAAATTTGATAATGCCTGGTCAATTAATGTACCTATGGGGTGGTTAGCACATGGTGTCGGTATCTTAATTAAACATTCATAACCAAAGCTGTTAGAACGATCAGAACAATGTGAAGCATTAGGCGACGCACTGTGAGCGAGGTTAACGCTCATGTCGCCTATAATTATTCCATTTTTGTTTTCATTTGCTAGCATTTGCATAACATTATGAAGAACAGCACAGGAATCTATTGCTGATGAAGGGGGTGAACGATAAATGGAACCAATTATTAGGTCTTTCTTATCTATGTTGAGGAAATCATTAATTTCAATCCAAATGCCTTCGCAATTAATTGCGTTAAGCACAAGATCGTTCCTTCGGTTGTATGTAATATCAGAACAGATATACAGTGCTGCATCTCCATGGTTGCTGAACGGACGATTGAAGTGTTCAGCAACAAAATTAGAAAAACATAATAGGTGTTTATCGTGATCACTTAACCAAGTTTCAGACACTCCGGTGACTAAAAAGAGGCAGGCGAATGCAAAAACTAGATAGGAAAAATCGTCGAAGCGCTTGCGTAAACTGCGCGTATTCAAATTCAAGGCAGGTCACTGATGAACTGAAAGATGATTGTTTAAGACCCACCGTAGTTGCTCGTAAGCACGAAGTCGAGGGATCGAATCCCATCCACGGCGGCCGCGTTTCGATGGAGGCGAAATGCGAAAACACTCGTGTACTTAGATGTAGGTGCACGTTATAGAACCCGAGGTGGTGAAAATTTGCATGATCTCCAACTACGGCGTGCCTCATAATCAGAAAGTAGTTTAGGCACGTAAAACACTGCATTTAATTAATTACGATTGTTAAATTGGTTAGCTTTGAGATAGGACGACATTGTTAGGTTTGCCTAGGTGACAGGCGCGGCGCAAAGGTAGATTTTAGCTGAGGTATCACTGAAAGGTCGGATTCGGTTGCGATGCGAAAGACGCGGCTTTCTGTTGTTTTCCTAGCCTTGATTTAACAGTTGTTTGTCCACAGAAATCTCCAGTTTTTCGTTTTCTTCAAACCCAAAGCTTTGGACAAGAGAGCTTTATCTTCAAGTGTTAATGGTTTGTTAACTAAGACAGGGTTCCCTTTGCTGTTGCAAGGCAGATATCACACAGGTAAAGTCTAGCTTTCCATGCTTTCACGACGAACTCAGCTTTCTTTGTTTTCGAGCGAAAGCGGGCGATGATATTTTTATGTTCTGTTTTAGTAGTAACACCATGAACAACGTCGACGTCGGGGTTGTTCCTTGGCTACCAATTTCGTTGCGAATAGTTTGTGTGACCGTCGCACAGTCCTCTCCTTGTGAGCAAGGAATGCCCTCAATCTCGACTTTGTTTAGTCTTGAGTTAGGCTCGAGTTCACAAACTTTCTTTGTGATAGTGTTGTTGTTTGCTTTTAAAGCTTTCTTTTCGGCTCATGATTTTCGGCACTCACCTTTTCGACAAGTTTGCTAAGGAATTGCACGCTAGCTTCCAAACTATCAGTTATTTTCTTTAGTTCTATGGCGTCTATGCCTGAATTCACTTGCACATAAAGCATATGGCTCCAGCCACGATTTTATTGCCCGTGGACTTTATACGGATGGATATGGATGGATGGATGAACGGATGGATGCTATGAGCATCTCCTTTCAAACGGGCCGTGGGTTGCGCCACCAAGCTTTTCATATTATATCGCCTAATGTCCTACCTGTGTTAAAAAAAGAAAAAAAAAAGTAAAGCCAGATCCACGCAGTGAAAGCTGGTCGTCGTTTTCTCAAATTTGAACTCGTGTTTAGCGCGATTTTCAATAAAGTCTTTTGCCTTGTCGCTAGATTCGAGCTACGGTTCTGGATCGCGCACACCCTTCAGGTGCGTGAGGTTGTGATCTAACCGCAGTCTATCGCGCACCTTGCAGCTGTGGCCGCACTCACAGTAGAGGAATTCTCTCTTGAACCGTCCATCGGCACCTTCCGTGGGAGGAATCTCTCTGCGTCGATGCCAGTGCTCGGCCTCCTACTCTCGAAGTGGGGCGTTAGCCTCCATCAGCTGGTGCTCTGCTTAGGCTTCTCGCTCTCGAAGCTCAGAATTTCCGCGACGTCGGCGCTGCCGCTCTCGTTGCGAGCTCCAGCATTTATTGTGCACTTCTTCACCATCTGCATATTATCATCATCACGTGTGTGCTCTTCGTTTTCATCGGGCGTGTGGGCGCATCATCAGCGTGGACTGTACCAAGGGTCCTTCGCCGTGAAAGAGGAAGACAATGGAAAGCAGAAGGATAGAGTAGTAGTGGGTCAGGAGCTCCGGAAGCTGCCCCCCTGCGTGGCGCCGTACAACGGACGACGGAGGATCCACTTAGAACAGCTCCGCTTTTAGAATAGATGCAGAATTTCCGTAAGCAAGCTTTCTGAACCCCTACTGGAAACTTCTTTCTTCCACCAATCTTCCTATCGCCCCTTACTAATCTCTATCGCAGGCATAAGTACTTTCCCCATGCTCTCGCTCAACTCAAGAGCTTCAAGGAGGTCATAGGTGCCTAAATCAATCGCTGGGCAGATGTCTTCAGATTCTAGTAAAACGTGCTCCATCGTTTCGCTAATTTACCGTAAAAAGCACATGTTTCTTCTTCCTTCTTATACATCGCTTTATAAGCGCGTGTTCTAAGGCGCCCTCATCTCGCTTGGAAAACTAATGAGTTTCCCTTTTAGTTATCATAAATGGTTTCTCTTTTATTTCCGTTTTTTATTCTTAAGTGGTTGCTGTTAGCAGGTTTCTTTTCCATTGCCGCCACCCATGAGATTACCTCAGCCTCTCTGACTTTCCGCTTGACGTTCTTCGTTGCCATGTTGCTCACCACACCTGTCGCATACTTGCTGCTAGGCTTCCTAGTTCTTTTGCTGCACTGTACATCAATGTTTTCCTTCACAAATAGCTGAACACTCTCCCAGCCCTATTTGCTTTCTTCCATATTCCTCACTCGTTCTTCGTACTCAATTTCGCTGTGAGCGTCCCTCACTTCAACACTTTTCTAGCCCATATCACCCTGCACAGCCTCATTTGTAGTATTCCCGTAAGCGCCCAATACAAAGCGTCCCACAGACCTTTGGTTGTCATCGAGTCTTGCTTGTACGCCTGAATTCAAGCAAAAAATCACATTTCCAAACATAAGTCATGGAACCATTGCACCTTTCAACATACCCCGGAGCACCTCACACCTATTGTATCCCCTTGGCGTTGTGTGTTTCATTATGGCCTCATTTTTCTTTCCATTTACTGTTACTGCGTTTTCCTGTGTTTCCATATATCTATTGCCTGCGTTTATTCATATACCCAGGTATTTATATTGTCTTACGCGAGGTATTCCAGGGCCCTCTATTGACACTGTCTGGTCATTGTTGTCATTGAATACCAGAACACGAGATATTTAACACTACATTTCTGACCTAAATTCTCCCCTTCCTGCCCACAAATATTAGCCAGACGTTGCATACCACTTTGCGTTTTAGATAGCAACACAATGTCGTGCGAATAAAACAAACTTGGAGCTGCTGCTCTACTACTGTAGCCGCCTCTTTGTATGAGAAATTAAACGCGATATTACTTCCCTTTAGCACCATTTTCATGCTCACCAAGTACATCATAAATAGCAGTGGGGATGAAGGGAACCCTTGCCTCAGTCTTTTGTTGACAAAAACATTCTCCTCGCTCCTAAACCTTTCTCATTCAACGCAAACGGTATTTTCTAGATAAATCTCTCTTAAAAGCTGTATACAATTGTCACCCTAAGCCTTCCCCATCCAGAACATTTCACAAAATATTATGGCCTGCGTTGTCATGCGCTCCTATAATGTCTAAAAAGCAACATATAGCGATCTCTTTTCTACTAGTAAGGAAAAATAAGTTATCATCCAGACGGCTACTTATTCTGAAGCCATTCTGGAGTCCTTCCAAAAAGTCATTATTATCTGCCCAGGCCTGCAGGTTTAGTTTGATTACCTGCATTGCTAACTTCTATATTAGCGATGTAATTGTCAACAGGGCATGTGAGTGAACTCTATCTTTACCCTCGTTACCTTTATAAATTAAGTTCATTCTACTTTGTCGCCAGCTTACTAGTATTCGTGGATGTTTTAAAGTTCTTAATGGTTCCCTATAATAATGGAACATCATGGCGACGCCGACACTGATGTCAGAAATGTGCATAATTCGTGAGTCTTTCGCACCGTCGTGGGCGTGGAATTGCAGTTTTTGTGGCCGGAATATGTATTGAATCATGGATTGCTGTAGATTTCACTCATATGGAATGCCTGTGTTCAATGTAAGCTTTTTTGAGACTACTTTTACTTTGTTGGCGATGTACCGGCCTCATGCAAAAAAGTGTCAGTCGCTTCATACTAGAATTGGAAACTATTTTGTTACGTTTCAATTATGTGGGGGTGTTCTGCCTCACCGGTGATCTAAGTATTGACATATCACGGCCAGGCAAAACTCAAGTGTCGGACTACTTATCTGCCCTTCCTGCTTTTGTTCTAGAAAGCACGGTAACCTCCACACGCGAAGAAGTAAATTGCTGAAGGACGCATTCTTGCTCAGGCCGTATCGCTGTAAGGGCGCCTAATCACGATCTGCATTCGTGCGTGTTAACGCAGTGCTTAGCAGACCACCACTTCACTGTCTGACGTTTAAGCTTGACGCGACTTATCTAGCACACCTTGCAGTTTCAAAGTAAATAACTCAGATAAACAAACGCGTGTTACCGTTGTTGATCAACGCAAGATGGAGGAGATGCATGTTTCGGAAATTAACAGCGCAAAACAGACGAGGACAAAGGGAAAGAAGGACACGACACTGACGACATAATTGGCGAATTCGAGTGTTCTTCACTGACTGTTTCCGGGACGCCAGTGTTGATTTATGAACGATTTTGTTCACAAATACGAAGTTTTCAAGAAGCCTGTACTCGAATTGTTGTAACTAAGCAGAGAAGAAAATCACAACTGGCTAACTGTGTAAGTCGTTAATGCAATTACCTAGCGAGATTTGCAGTGGGAATGGCTTAAGCGCACTGCAAGCAATGCTAAGCTTCAGGCTACTTACAGCATCGCAAGGAGGGAAGTCGTCGCCATTATCCGATGCGACAGAGGACGCTACTTTCAACGTCAGTTTAAATAAGCTGATCCAAACCCGGAGAAGACTTGGTCACTGATAAACCACCTACGCGGTATTTAAAGCTATCCGACGCTTTTCCAGCTGATCTTGCGAACACAGCCCGTGTCTTCAATCAACACTTCGCACGTGTTTCCAGAGCAACCTCAACGGTGCCAGCTGACGTTCTGGAAAAAAAGAATCATATCAGCTTCTGCGTTTTAACCGACGATAACGTTTGATGTACGCGCAAAAATACTTGCTGTGTTTAGGCGACATAAGCCAGATGGCATAGATTGTATATATGTATCGTTGCTCCAACGAAACTTCGACGCGCTGTCGGTATTCTTTCCATACTCAATGGTTTCTTAGAGACCGCTAAACTGCCGACGGAATTAAAAACGGCCACTGTAACGCCATTATTTAAAGAAGTAGAGAAACATAGTGTGCACAATTATCGACCTATTTCTATCCTGCCTATGGTGTCACAAATAATAGAAAAAATGTATAATAAAGTTATTTCTCTGTTGGGGGTATGTATGTATGTATGTATGTATGTATGTATGTATGTATGTATGTATGTATGTATGTATGTATGTATGTATGTATGTATGTATGTATGTATGTATGTTTTAGATACCATGACTTCATTTCTAGGTTAATTTTCACTTATATCAAGCCACAAGTTTGGCTCTGTCACGGGATGGGGCACTTATACTCTGCTCGAGGAATTCTCAGACGAATTATAAACAGCTTTAGAGCAAAACAAGCTTGCACGTGCATTGTTTTTCGACACTTCTAGAGCGTGCAGCGGTGGCGTAGAGGTAGAGCATCCGCCTCGCGCGCAAGAGGACCGTGGTTCGAATCCAGGTGCCGCGCAATTTTCCACAGGATAAAAAAAAATCCCCGTGTTATAAAATTTCATAAACAGGCATGGAGTGCGGCCTGATCCTGGTGACCAGAACCGGTATCGCACTCCCTAACCACCGCACCCCTGGCCAAGCACTGTGGTGCAGTACTTGGCCACAACCTCCTATATGAATACAACAATCAAACCCCGGTACTCAGTCTCCAGCAGCCGCGAAGCAACTGACCACGGCGACGGTCAGATCTGTGACGCAGCAGAGGGTGCTAAAGATACCTGGCTCCGGACAGGCCGCCATTGGAATCTGAACCTGGCAACGTTTAACGTTATCTAGTGAGGCGAGTCTAGCAGTGTTATTGGAGGAATCAGAGGGTAGTAAATGGGATATAATAGGGCTCAGTGAGGTTAGGAGGCCAAAAGAAGCATATACAGTGCTAAAAAGCGGGCACGTCCTATGCTACCGGGGCTTAGCGGAGAGACGACAACTAGGAGTAGGAATACTGATTGTTAAGTATAAGGCTGGTAACATACAGGAACTCTATAGCATTAACGGAAAGGTGGCAGATCTTATTGTGACACATAATAAGAGGTACAAATTGAAGGTCACACAGGCCTACGCCCCTACATCCACTCATGGTGACCAGGAAGTCGAACGCTTCTATGAAGACGTGGAATCGGCGATGAGTAAAGCAAAACACACTATACTGATGGGCGACCTCAATGCCACGGTAGGCAAGAAGCAGGCTCGAGACAAGTCAGTTGGGGAATATGGCATAGGGTTTAGAAATAGCAGGGGAGAGTTATTAGTAGAGTTTGCAGAATGGAATAATATGCGGATAATGAATACTTCCTTCCGTAAGCGGGATAGCCGAAAGTGGACGTGGAGGAGCCAGAATGGCAAGACTAGAAATCATATAGACCTCATACTCTGCGCTAACCCTGACATCATAGAAGATGTGGACGTGCTAGGCAAGGTGCGCTGCAGTGACCATAGGATGGTAAGAACTCGAATTAGCCTAGCCTTGAGGATGGAATGGAAGAAACTGGCACATAAGACGCTGATCAATGAGTTAGGGGTACGAGGGAAAATAGAGCAATTCCGGATCGAGCTGCAGAACAGGTATTCGGCTCAGGAAGAAGACCTTAGTGTTGAAGCAATGAACGACAATCTTACGGGCATCATTAGGGAGTTTGCAATTGAAGTCGGTGGGAACTTCGTTAGACAAGATACAAGGTATCGCAGGAGACGAATGATTTGATTAAGAAACGCCAGTGTATGAGAGCCTCTAACCCTACAGCTAGAATAGTACTGGCAGAGCTTTCAAAGTTAATCAACAAGCGTAAGACAGCTGACATAGGGAAGTATAATATGGATAGAATTTAACATGCTCTCAGGAACGAGGGAAGCCTAAAAGCAGTGAAGAAGAAGCTAGGAGTAGGCAAGAATCAGATGTATGCGTTAAGAGACAAAGCCAGCAATATCATTACTAATATGGATGAGATAGAGATTTATACAGTACCAGTGACACCCACGACGATAATGGAAGGAATATAGTATAGAGGAATTTGAAATCCCACACGTAACGCCGGAAGAAGTAAAGAACGCCTTGGGAGCTATGCAAAGAGGGAAGGAAGCTGGAGAGGATCAGGTAACAGCAGATTTGTTGAAGGATGGTGGGGAGATTGTTCTAGAAAAACTGGCCAACCTGTATACGCAATGCCCCATGACTTCGAGCGTATCGGAATCTTGCAAGAATGCTAAAATAATCCTAATGCATAAGAAAGGGGACGCCAAAGACTTGAAAACTTATAGACCTATCAGCTTACTGTCCGTTGCCTACAAAGTATTTACTAAGGTAATCGCAAACAGAATCAGGAACATCTTAGACTTCTGTCAACCAAAGGACCAGGCAGGTTTCCGTAAAGGCTACTCAACAATAGACCACATTCACACTATCAATCAGGTGATACAGAAATGCGCGGTATATAACCAACCCTTATATATAGCTTTCATTGATTACGATAAAGCGCTTCATTCCGTGGAAACCTCAGCAGTCATGGAGGCATTACGGAATCAGGGTGTAGACAAGCCGTATGTAAAAATACTGAAAGATATCTATAGCGGCTCCACAGTCACCGTAGTCCTCCATAAAAAAAAGCAACAAAATCTCAATAAAGTAAGGCATCAGGCAGAGAGATACGATCTCTCGAATGCTTTTCACAGCGTGTTTACAGGAGGTATTCAGAGACCTGGATTGGGAAGAATTGGGGATAAGAGGTAATGGAGAATACCTTAGTAACTTGCGACTCGCTGATGATGTTGCCTTTCTTAGTAACTCAGGAGACCAACTGTAATGCATGCTCACTGACCTGGACAGGCATAGCAGGAGGGTGGGTCTAAAAATTAATCTGCAAAAAACTAAAGTAATGTTTAACAGTCTCGGAAGAGAACAGCAGTTTACAATAGGTAGCAAGGCACTGATAAGGGTAAGGGAATACATCTACATAGGACAGGTAGTGACTGCGGATCTGGATCATGAGACTGAAATAATCGGAAGAATAAGAATGGGCTGGGGTGCGTTTGGCAGACATTCTCAGATCATGAACAGCAGGTTGCCATTATCCCTCAAAAGAAAAGTGTATTACAGCTGTGTCTTACCAGTACTCACGTACGGGGCAGAAACTTGGAGGCTTAGAAAACGGGCTCTACTGAAAGTGAGGACGACCCAACGAGCTATGGAAAGAAGAATGATAGGTGTAACTTTAAGGGATAAGAAAAGAGCAGATTGGATGAGGGAACAAACGCGAGTTAATGACATCTTAGTTGAAATCAAGAAAGAGAAATGGGCATGGGCAGGACATGTACTGAGGAGGAAAGATAACGGATGGTCAATAATGGTAACGGGCTGGACTCGAAGGGAAGGGAAGCGTAGCAGGGGGTGGCAGAAAGTTAGGCGGGCGGATGAGCTTAAGAACTTTGCAGGGATAACATGGCCACAATTAGCACATGACCGGTGTAGTTGGAGAAGTATGGGTGAGACCTTTGCCCTGCAGTGGGCGTAGCCAGGCTGATGATGACTTCTAGAGCATTCGATATTGTATCAACCACGAACTCCTGCTTGAAAAAGTATACCTGCTCGGTTTCAAGGGGGCATTTTATCAGGTCCTAAAAAAATTATTTGCGTGGCCGCTCGCAGGTGATTGCTTTAGATAACGAGGTATTCGTCAATAAGAAATTACTTCTGAAATCTGGAGATCTCCAGGGCTCTATCTTGTCTGCTTTTCTTTTTAATATATTCAAAATGACCTTTCGTCAGCTGTACCGAGGTGCGATATTTAAGTAAGCAGATGATACTGTTGCTTAAGTAAAACATGTATTTTACTCAAAAACTGTTGTGTGAATTCAAGAGAGTGCGTATGATGGAATAACCTGGTTTGCTAACAACTGTTCATGAATAAACAAGAAAAAAATTATTAATAATATTATTATTATTATTATTGGATAAAACCCATATAAACCCCAAGGGAAGCCTGCTGTCAATTGTTTCTTAAAAGAAAATCGCGTCCAGCCGCTGTAAGTGCAGATATTGGGGAGCTCAAAGAATAATGCATGCTGAGGTTTTACATCACTTCTGCGTTGACAGATTTCTGAAAACAAAAGGAACACATTTTCAAAATCCCTTCGAATCTGCTGCATTACCTCAAAAAGGACAAGAGAAAATCTGTAGTGAAATTGAAAGCAGAGGACGAATTGGTGCTCTAACGATGACCGCTTAGCAAATTGAAGGGTGGGACAGGGCACAGCAAACGATATGTTTTTTTTTGTTTCTTTTTTATCTTTTCCCACAGAACAATCTATTCTCCGTAGTACTCCACTCGCTTCTTTTTCATATTCTACAGGTACTTTTCAAGAACGTTCGGCCTCTTTGGCCATCTCAGATTCTCTGCATGGTATTTATTTGTATACTTCATTTATTTTGCTCTTTTTGTACTACCATTGTTGTTGGCTACGCGACATCTATACGTTTACAACAAAACGCTGTCGTCAGATGCTGCGGTACGGCCCAAAAGCAGAGGTAAGGTAGCGGCAATATGGCGATAAGAAGAAAAAGGGCGACCGTGCCGCAAGCGTCGACAGTCGCGGTGGCTGTGATAAAAGACGTCTCGACGACGCCAATAAGAAGTCAAAGGGTTGTGCGAGCGTCGACGTGAATGAAGACGAATTGCCTTGACGGTAGAGCACCCTCCGGCCCCATGGTATTACTAAGCGTTGTCCTGCGCAGAAGAAGAGAGAGATATCAGAGGCAACAAAAACAACAGCGAGGTTGTTACCTCCGCATTCAGTTTGAGCCGGCAGATGTTGAAATTAATATCAGCGCAATAATATTTGGGTTGTCTTACGTTTATAGGGAGCAATCCCTAGTAATTTATTACAGTCAGCTCGACAAGCCTCGGTAAATGCTTCTTTTAATAACATCGACGCCGCATAGCAGATAAAGATATCCGTGGGGTGGACAAAGACGTCATATGAAGGGCATCCTCCTCCTCGACGTAACGCAGGGAAATAGAAGCATGGGATCAGTATGCAGCATATAGTAAAGAATTCATATAAAGGTTCGCATTAAGATACAAGTGTGAGCACGGAAGCAACTCATTTCAGTAACATGGAATAGAATAATTGTTTAATACACATATTACTGTGTAGCTCCGTGTGTGGGATATTGAGAAAGTCGACAGTGTATTGCGCGAATAACGGAAAAAGTGGTATATTGCAACACATATTTTCCGAATTATTTTTGTCATACAACCTTAGAATAAAAAGCAGCGATGCTCAAGGCAACAGGGCTTGATCCTCACCTTTTATGCGCCTGCCAAAACACATATCCGCAGTTTAATAGCTGACAAATGTTTGAATTTTAATTTGTTGATGATTTTCCGTGTTATCACTAGTAGAATAAAGGTCAATGCTACGGCGGTTATTTTAAATTGTTCATTTCGTCCACGCGCCTCGCCTTATTATGTATCAGTCTAAATTCAACCTAACAGTGATAATTTACATGGGAACCTGTGAAGAGAATACCATTGGGAGACAAATCTACATGAGCATGAGACAGTGCGCTGCATGGGCGGCATAAATGTTGATGTATTAATTACTTAATTAAATTCGGGGCAGATCGCAAAAGTAAGATCTCACTTTTCTTAGCGAACTGATATTTTGAGTAAGCGTTTGAAGGTTTTAACCACTAGGCAAATGAACTTAACATGGGGATAGGATTCGTTCATGTAACTTCATTACATAAAGGACCGAGAGAAAGAATACTTCCACTTCGCAGCAAACTTTGTATATGTGCTTCTGTCTTTTTTTCATCACGTTGGGTTATTTGCGAAACAAACGTTACTGTAACCTATCTACCGGCCCGGCGACATTAAATATTAATCTTTTCAATGAACAGCAACGTGCATGGCCTAAATATCACTATAATTGTTCGTACCTATTGCGTCGAGGAAGGCTTAATCTATGGGAGAGAATCACTTTCGCTTTCGATGCGAAATATTCAGTTCATGGAAACCAAACAGCTTATATTGATGTTTGAGCCTGTTTCCATGCAAAATGCCTTTACTGCTGATATTTTATTGTGGCTGATGTAGTCGCCTTTGGCCTACGGGTCATGGTAGCGGTCGTCACGACAAAGCTTGTGTCTACAAAAATATATTGTTTACGATTACAAGATACGCTTGACGATTTCTATTGTGAAACAAGATAAGCCCCAAGGGGTAGAAATTTTCTTAAGGGCGTATAGTCTTAAAGAAGTTTACTCCCTTTGGGTCGTACCTCGTCCCAAAACGATAATCATGATTTGTCTTGCCCGCATTTCCTTTCTTCAAGGCTCTGAGTCCGTTACTTCCAAGTCACGAACGGCTTGCTCATTATCAGCATCACGCAGCATTCTGGACAGGAAAGTAGCGAGCGATGAGTTTTCAAGAAAGGAAACTCAGTCAAGACAGATGATGATTATCGTTGTGGGAAAAGATAAGCGACAAAAGGTGTAACCTTTTAAAGACTGTACACACTCAGGAAAATACACCCCCAAGAGGGTATAGAATCTAAAACAACTTTTCTGCACCCTTACTTCCTCAGATTTTTGGAAACGGGTGCATTTGGTAGCAGAGCACACTTAGTGTGCCCTTTCATTGATTTAAGGATCTAAATACGTTTTGTGTGAAATCCAAGCTTTGCATAATTTAAGGGCGCTCGGGCACTTACCATTTCAATTAAAAAGCCATACCTGTCTATTCCCCAGCGGTTTGTGCTAACTCATTGGCCGAGCACGTCATATTTTCACCCTAGGATTTGTATGTCAACTTGCTATTTCTTGTCAATGGCTATCCCAGTGCGGAAGTCGATACACAGAGATTTCCATAAGGCCTTTAGCCTTGTATTTCTCTTTTCACTGCTGACTTCGTTCAAATCAGTGTTAGTTTATACATGAACGGCCAATCGTCAGGGAACCATAGCGGGCCAGACAGTCGCAGTTCTTCATGCTCATGCTCTCTCTTGTATAGCATCGGGGCCGGTGTTATATTAGGCGCAGTAATGTTGCACTATTTTATGCAATATTGATTGGAATAAACACTCGCAGGCGCAGGCGCATAAACTTACTACCCATAAGAGCACAGCCTTTATTGGGGTGGTGGCGCGCCTCGTTCGTATGCTGAAAGACCCGACTAACTTTGTTCTCTTCGCTCGTTCCTGCCTTTAACATCTTACGGCTAGTATCGCTTTTAATTATTTCCCCTCTATGCTGATTTATAAATGAAGGAAGCACTGAACAGCGCAACGTCAACCTATCAAAGCAGAATAGAAGAGTTACTGCACTCTTTAGATGCTGTATTATTTTTTGCATTTGTGTCGGTGAAGTGGTCGAGAGTACAACGAGAAATTAGAGTAAAGGCGGTTCATTCTCTCTTTGCACTGTCGATTACTAGGTAACGTGTGCTTTTAACTGATATTTGTAACATGTTAAGTGACCGGTAACACAGAATAAACATCAAGTAATCGAGCTTGATCACTTGCCACAGGCAATGTATAAGTCCGGAGATCCAACGCAGGGTTCACCGATTTTTCTTCTTATTTCTTTATAAATATCCCTTAAAGCACTTGAGGATTACTTCGGATTACGTCCGACAGATAGTGATAGAATAAAGGAGATCGCTCTTAAACTAAAATGTAGTGTGCAAATCAGTAAAACACACATTGGATAAAAGCATGCATTTCCAAAAAAGCCACATTTCAAATCGGCGGATTAGTTCTCTCAAGCACCCTTTTCTATTGTGTGTAAGGGGGTGAGTTACATACACGAGAAATCACCTTTAATGCTGCCATTTTCCTAATGCGTATGACATATCAATCGCTGTCATTTCTTAACACACTAGTACGACAAGGCTTGCTTTCATTCTCTTGATGGCGGTTCCGCACTCCAAGCAAATTTAATTACTGAGGCAATGTCGATGCATCTACATGCATGCCAAAGTAACGTGTCCTATTAACAAGGAATTCCAAGGCACTCCTTCAGTTTGAGCACTAGCTGCAATGAACAGTTGCGGCAACCGTATATATATGCATGGAATTTTTTTTTCAAGTACAACTTTAATCACCCTCAAAGTACTTTCCATTAGCACTAATGCACTTGTCCAAGCGTTCATTCCATTGTTGGAAGTACCTTGCAAGTTTGGTTTCTTTTGTACCTACTAGCGCCATCGTAACATTGCGTTTGACTTCGTCCACATTGGCAAAACGTTCCTTTTCAAGTCCCTTTTCATCTGACTAAACAGGAAGAAGTCCTCAGGAACCAAATCTGGCGAATAGGGTGCATGGGCCAAGGAAGTCTGCGTTGAGGCCATAGACCGACGAACACCGATAGCCCGTGTGCGAGGGAGCATTGCCATGACGTAGGAATTACGCGCTGGAATTCCACAAGGCCAGTTTTTCACTCCACACTTCTACGGAGCCATTTGAACACCTGAATATAGAATTGCTGGTTGACGATCTGGTTTTGAGGGACGAATTCTGAGTGTACGATCCCTTTCATGTCAAAACAGCAGATCGGCATCTTTTAAGTTCGATTTAATCTGACGAGCTTTTTATGGATGAGGCGAGCCAAGTGTCTTCCATTGACTTCTGTCTTGTTGACTTTCGGGATCGCACCCATAGCACCATGACTCGTCGCCTGTCAGCATATTGTTGAAAAACTCTGGATCATCTGTGGCTGCATCTTTCTTTGCATGCAAAGCTTCTACGCGACGATCCCTTTGCTCTTCGCTGAGAACTCTGGGCACTAACTTAGGAGTCACTTGTTGGATCCCCAAATCGTCTTGTAAAATGCGCTGAATGGCGCTCTAGCATAATCCGGGTAAGCGTTAGAGTTGCTCGAATGTTCTGGATGGATCTTTTCTGATGAGATCACGGATTTTAGTGACGTTGTCCTCGCTTAGCGCACTTCAAGGAGGAGGGTAACGGGACTTACCTTCAGTGGTCATTTCTGCCTTTTTAAACCAAGAACTATTCGTACAAATGCTTTTTGCAGTGAGAGCATGTTCCGTGTAGCTGTTTGCACCATCACAGCAGTTTCTGCTGCATTCTTGCTCACTATAAAACTAACATTCAAAGCTGCATGTTGTTCATGAGAATCTGCCATTTCTTCGTGTCACGAGTGCACAACAGACAGGCATACAGGAATGCCAGAGAAACCACTCGTCTGGTAGTCGGTTGATGCCGCTTGGCATGCTGACTCAGGAGAACTCCTCCCACAGCGGCCTAGTGGCGCGAGCTCGTGCTAGAGGTATACGATGCGCAGGAGTACGATTCCGGTTATTTAGGGCCCCCCCTCTCGTGTGTTTAAACATATATATGATTATCACCCTGGGAAAACAACGTCCAAAATCTAAGTTGAAATTGGTTTCCCAGGGTGATAATCACACACCACATCACATGTTCTGCCTACAAAATGCAGTTAGCTCGTTTCATTTCGCTATGAAATCGATGGCATGTTATTCGATGCAGTTTACTGCTTGACTACCAACTTATGCCGTATACATGATCCAATCACCCCCTATACTGTTCGCAATCATCCTGACTTGTAAAGACTCTGCGCCGACACTCACTGAAACCAAAGCAATGAAGCACAGGTGCTCAAGCATGCGATTTGCGAACAGTAAGACGACAGCAGGCCTCATTTCTAATTTTTTTTTCTTTCATGAAGCCGCAAAAGTATTCCACAGCACCTGTGGCCGACTTCGCTAGCCCATTTACGTATGAATTGCTCATGAGAACAGGCTCCTGCCATTTGCTGTAATGAAAGGCATGATCGCGAAGGAACCGGTAACATCATTATCTTCACTGCGTTCATGAGAAAGAAGAGCTCTCGCAAAGCAAAAGGAAAGAAAAGCTCCGGTAGTGCGGTACACAAACTGAACAAAACAAACTATCTTTTGTCGTTTGGCGCACATCTGCAGCGAATCTCCCCGAGGTATAGCGTGCCATTTTGGTATGGCGTACTTGAACACACGCTGAACGACGGCCATATAGACGAATCCTGGAGCCGGCATCATCAGCGCAGACACTATCCCAAGAGGGCTGCTTATAGTTCAGGCAATACGACCGACCGATGCCATGGCGAGTTGAATACATCTACACTTGCCCCTGGCTAGCACTGGAATCGCGTTGTGCGTGGCTTTGCATCACATACACCGATTCTGGATCAAAACGCCTCAAACGTTTGCTCCAAAGGACACAAGAACAAGTGAGACGAGTGGCTCTGCAAGTGGGAAACAACTTATCGTCATACAATATTAATCAACTGGTCAATTTCCCGGAAATAGTAAGTGAATCCCGGTTGTTAGGTGGTTCAGTTTTCATTTTCCTCTCGTCATAAGCTCTGTTTCCCTCTTTATACTGCTGCTTTACCGTCAGTGTCATAACAGTTTCGGGGTATACGTATTTCCAGAGAGCGAGGGTAAATAATGAGAAATACTTGATTCTTTTTTTTTCTTTCTCAAAACGAGCTGGCAAATTCCGTGGAAGAATGTTGCTCGCCGACGTCGTACTTCGCGAATGACCTTTTCTCCAAAGCTGCAGAGCGCTTGCGTTACCAGGGGATCAAGGGGCGTCTGCTTTGGCCGTGTGCAGTTGCCCACAGCCTGATGGTTTCACGAAACGTTTATGCAACATGTACGTGTGCGTGTAGACATCGAACACGC
The DNA here is from genome assembly GCF_023375885.2 of Dermacentor andersoni. Lineage (NCBI taxonomy): Eukaryota > Metazoa > Arthropoda > Arachnida > Ixodida > Ixodidae > Dermacentor > Dermacentor andersoni. The sequence continues at coordinate 155,493,136 of NC_092815.1, read as the reverse complement.
GTTACGGCTAGCTGTGCGTGGTGTGGAAGGAAAGTTATTGCGTAGAGCACAATTTTTATGCTACGGCCCCGGGAATTTGAAGTGATTGTCTTGCTGCACTCATGACACCCCATAGATATAGTCACTGAAACAATTACTTCGGAAGCATCGATATTCAGTAAACTGAAGGTTTAGTTGTTAGTTCTAGCGTAGAGTCAAACTCGTGCACCTGTTCGGAATTTGCCACGAATGCTGTAATAGTGCCTTTACCAGATCGCTCAAAAAGCATTACTTCAATTGTAGAAGTGGAAACGTTCGCAAAATACCGTGACGACGTTTCATATTTGGAGACGAAAATGGCAATGTTCTAGCTTGATAGCGACTGTATATCGGGAAGAAAATTTCTAAGTGCACGCAGCAAAGTAAAAAAAAAACATTGATTGGGAGAAAGCATAAATTTTTATGTGCATACTGATTCCCCTTTTAAGTTTTGCTGCTAGCCTTTTGTTTTCCCAATTAAATATTTCTGGTAAAGTTTTGACTTTGCACAATCGTAGGGGAACGGCATTTGTCAAACGTACCTACTCATGTTTATCAAGATAAGAAAGAAGAACCCCGGGCGTATAAGCCAAAGCCATGTTCTTAGAGCCATATACTGAAGCCGGCTGTATACCCTTTTGGCCTAACCGGCCGGTTAATTCTTTTCCAGAAACGCCTTTATGATTATATTTGAGGAGGTAGCTTATAATAGATTACGGGCAACACCTGACTTCAGAGAAATTCCGCAATGTGTTACTTCTTTGGACATAGTTAATACTGTTGCTCAAAGCGACGAAGGGACAGAACTTAGGGACAGGTGTCGTGTGATGTTTTTCTCGCTTAAGTCCTCTCCCTTCGTCACTTCCCGCAACAATTTTATTTAAGTTGAATTAAACAAACCCAGCAACAAGCCGACTTGAGGAAGGGGTATTGAAGAATAGATCACGTAGATGTCACAAATTAGATAATTAAGAGCTATCTGCCGAGTATAACAAATCTCTCGACATGGCTTACATAGGTTACGAAAGGTGTGCGATTGCAGTAGACGTGCCAGCAGTCATGGAGGCATTGCGTAGTGAAAGTTTCAAGAGACAGATGCTAATATCTAAGCAAATATCTATAGTTTTTATTAAGGTACGAACGGTAACATGCATATTTTTTTCAAGAACATTATAAAAATATCGATTAGGAGTGTGTGAGGAAAGAAGACACAATCTCCTTAATGATATTCATTGCGCGCTTAGATGAATTAGTCAAGCCTTTATAATGCGAAGGATTAGGTGTGAGGGTCAGTAAATGAAGAATGGCCGCAGCTGATAAGGTGTTAATGCGTAAAAGTGGGGTGAGGTTTGAATCACACCACCAGGGGCGCTATAACGTAAAACTATTCCAAACTTTTCTATTCCAATTCTGCTATCAGCCCTCCACGATTGGTCAAAAACTTTTTTCGACCACCCCCACTTCACCTGTCTGTCACGCGACGTCACGAAAACCGCGATACCTCCCCATCTGATATGATGTGTACACACTGATTATGCATGATTTGACAAAAAAAAGAAAAACAGTTATTTCTGATTCGACCACTTTTCGCCATTAGCCCTCGGCTATTGGTAAAAAGTTTTCGGGCTGCACCCACTTCACCTGCCTGTCACGCGACGTCACAAAACCGCAATAACTCACCGCGTCAAAGTGACGTGTACGCGATAAAGATGCATTAATATGCCGAACAAAACTGAATTTTCTTCGGAATAGCCGCAGGCTGCCCCGTTCCGAAAGGAATAGAAGATCGCTGCCGCCGATCGCTCAGACGCTGGCTACTCGCACCTGCCGGAGAGCATGGGTGTATTTGCGTATAATAAAGCTTATTGCGTGGCCGTGTAACGTTTTCGAGCACTTTCGGCACGTTTACCCCCTCATTCTGCCAACTCTTCTTTGCTGAGGGTCCGTTTTAGCGTCATTCTTGAGCTTCCGTTGCATGCCGCCGCGATTTTCGACCAGCCACCGCAAGCTAAGTAAGGGAAAGCCGACCAATCGCAGACGCCGGCACCACCCTCCTCGTCCGGTTATCGACTTTCAGTGCAGTGGCTCGGCCCCATCGTATCCCTCTCAACTTGAGCGTTCTCCTCGCCTCTTGTCAGCCAAGTAGATACGACAAGCCGCTCAGTGTAGGCAATGTTATTCGTTTTTCAAGCAAACAAAAGTGACCTCCTATGAACGAGGAGAGCGCTTGATTGGTCTGTTCAGACAACCCTGCGGGTGACCGCCCGGTGCTTGCGTTGGCGGTTACGCAAATTTGACGTCAGGAGATTGGAATAGAAACATATTGGAATAGTTTTACGTTATAGGGCCCCAGCTGCGCGCCTTTTTTCATAAATATGGGGAGGAATCTGCTCGCAGAGAACCCGAACGACACAGCAACCGACCCAGACGAAACCATTAAAAAAATTGTGCAAAAACCACTGACAGTGATGTTCAATGTAAACGAAGAGCCGAACGCTTCTACTATGCTATTCACTATAATTAAAGAAAGACGCGCTTGAAGGGGCAGATTTGTTGTAGTGATGGTATTTAGGTAGAATTTGTTGCTTCATTATGTAACTACGCAGAGAGCAGAGCTGCTAACGAGCCCATCTGTACCGGTAGTATAGATGGCTGGCTATACGTATAGTCCATTTCGTGATGTTGCGTGATGTCTCCACTGGAGAAAGCGCCGGCGTGGCAGGCCGCCGCCATCCTCCTCTCCCACAACAGCAACAGGGAAAAAGGGAAAACTGTCCATCCCGGGAACTCCACCACGACATCTGAAACCTGACACTCCCCAAAGCTCTCTTGCGACAGCACACGTGGGTCGTAATGTCTGACGTGTAGCAAACGAACGCGTCCCACAACATGTCTACGCTAGAACATGGGCCCTGTGCATCGGTGGCAAAAGTTCGACCACCACGAAAACGTGCAACAACGCCAACGAGCGAAGGCTATTCCCTCTAGAAAGGCCAGTAAACCAATTCACAAACGCTAGTAGACTTCCCGCAAGGAGTCTAACGTGTGCCTGGCGACCACGTCGTTCCTGGGTGTGTTTGATTTGAAAGCATTGCTAATCCATATTGCCTATTCCTTTTGAACGGTGCGCGCGAGCGTCCCGACGCGCACCAATGCATTTCGTCGCAAGCTTTGGGAACGCATATCTCGAAACCTGGTGTCATCGTCAACATTTGGTCCCTGTGGGCATAAATTTTGAAATAACCAGGTAAAATTCCTAGCATGCAATGGACCTTTTTTTTTTTTTTTTTTCATGCGCACCGTCATGTTCTGTTGACAGTGGCGCCATCTATGGACAGTCGGCATGCCGACTTGGGCGAGCGCTCCGTTCTGTATGCCATGTATACGCTCGACAGTAGTTCCTGGTATTTATTTCGTCCTCACTCAGTTTATTTAGTAAGGCATTGGTGTCTTTCTTTCGTTGGAAACGATTTTTGTCAGACGTACTGAAGTTAGCCCTGTGGACATCGCTGGAGTTCCTGCGAACCGAGCTCCCAGCACGACGTGGGCGCGCGGTTTAGCCTCTAATCCGCTTCGGATACTGGTATTGTATTTCTCAAAATTTGTTCCACGAATGTGACCTTCCTGTAGGATCCTCACTTTAGTTCTAAGCCGTGGTTTGGCAGCAATACGTAGTTACGAAACATATGGCGATCCCAACAGCGTATGGGTACTGTTCTGGTGGAGAATAAGTTATGCTGTTCCATTTAACAACCGTTAAAATTTTATCTGAAGTTCAATACGCGCCTACCTCTTTTGGTCGACGAAGTTCCCTCCAACGAATAAAATACTCTTGGTCAGTTATAACAATACAAACCGCACAGCCACGCTTTTGGAGTGGCTGTTCAGCCGGCTATGGAGAGAGCGAGCGTCCGAAACAGTGGCAGACGATGGGTTATAGATGTTTGTTGTATATAGCGCATGGCCCTAGCGTGCCGCATGACCATGTAAGATCTTAGTGTGGCTGTAGCCAGTGTCTTTCTGTTTCGCAAAAGATGAGGATGAAAACCGATGTTTCTTTCTGGCCTTGTTTGTCCAGTCATCTACGATGCACTTACCCCTTTTACGAATATTGTGCCCTCAGAAGGAGCCATCGGGTTTACTTTATCTGATGGGCTTGCGATATTGCTGATTTGCGAAGAAAAAAAGGCAATGCCGATGCACAAAGCTTATATGTATCTTTCCGTTTTACCAACCGCAGTGATCGCTGTATTGAGCAACACCATCGGCGTCATGCGGGAGCCTAACACAGATATAACATAGTAATCTCATGTATATCATCATAATGATCGTTATGATCACCAGGCCATTTTTATGAGAACTGCGGGACGAGCACCTTGCGATCTCCATTTGCCCCAGTGTTGCGCTGGCTGATTCCAACTGGCGCCTGTAAATTTCTTAGTTTATTCACTCCAGCTACACTCTGAAAACTACGGAGGGTATCGCAGGAGTGAAGCGGCTGATTTACTCTTCAAAGCGTTGTTTTACTCTCTTAAAATATCGAGTGGAGTGAAAGGCATTGTTCACTCCGTCACCAAGGACAGAGTAAAATGTGCTTTTCACTCTGCCCTTCGGAGAGAGAGTAGAATGCCCGTTCTACTCTTGCGGCAATAGATAACAAAACGCAGCGTAATCTTCTGCTTCAACTGTAGGAGGCTGGCCCCGTACATGGCGATGTATCACTCACGCACGCTGAGCAACATGCAGCCACAGTTCGAAGGAACGCAGAGCGAGCACTCTACTTTTTCACTCGGAGTTACCCCACCGCGCGCGCCTTCAACATCGCAGAACAGCATAACACCGGAGAAAGATGATCCGTCCAGCGAGCAGCAACGAAGGTCATCCAAGAGAGATCCTGTGTCAGCCATCTCGCGTCACCGTGAAAACACGACAGTCGATCGTCATTCGTTGGATATAACAACAAATCCTCCACGGTAAGTGAATTCTAACTTAGGTGCACATTCTGCGTATATGATATGCTACCGCCATAAAGTCGACGCGGCGCTTAGCCGACGCGATTGACAACGGACTAGGCAAGCGTGCCGTGTCTCTCGATGTTAATCGAAAAAGCCAGTCGTCGCGATAACTGCATCTGATTTTATCCCTTGCCGCTATCCGTAAGAGCTTTGAAAATCGCAAACGCTGCCAGAACCATGGTATGTTCAAAAAGACGCGAGGTGAGAAGACGCTTAAAATGGTTTGTTCACCAGCCCATGATTCCGAGCCTATGCGGTGCGTGCTTAGCGTGCGTTTTGTGGGTTCCAATTTATTCAATTTGGCAGTCTACTGTGTACGGGACGCTGTTGAAGTAAGGGTTCAGGCAAAAGTTCAAGAAAGGGTTCAGGCAAGGAAACACAATCTCTTCAGTGCTATTCACTGCATGTTTTGAAGAAGCGTTCAAGCTATTAGGCTGGGAATGCTTAGGAGTAAAGATCGACGGGGAATATCTCAGCAACCTCCTGTTTGCAGATAACATTATTTTGTTAAGCAACACTGAGGACGATATACAAAAAATGATTAAATACATTAACCAAGAAAGGGTAAGTGCGAGCTTGAAGGTTAATAAGCAGAAGGCAAAAGTAATGTGCAATAGTCTGGCAAGGGAAAAAGAAATCAGAATCGCCAGGCAGCCTCTAGATTCTGCATGCAGGCGTATGTTTATCTAGGCGAATTACTCACAGTGGACCTTGACCATGACAAGGAAATTTACAGAATAAAAATGGGTTGAAGTGCATACGGCAGACATTACCAAATGCTGACTGGGAGATATACCTGTGATGGTTGAAAGGAGAAGAGTACAATAATTGCGTTCTACCAGTGATAACATAAGGGACAGAAACTTGGAGGTTGACAAAGAAGCTCCAGAAAAGGTTGAGGACCGCACGAAGGGTGATGGAAAGAAAAACGTTAGGCCTAACCTTAAAGGCCAACTGCAACGAAATTTTCGACCGCGCAGAAAGCCTAATTTCAAACAGCGTAGCTTCAGACAGACGTGCAGTAGCCTCTGTGCAAAATCTTACGCTTGAAATGCAGCTCAATCCGTCACAAAGGGGTCACAAAAATCGATATTTTTCATACAAAAACTGAAAAAAGAACGATGCCATTATAGCCCGGCGGAAGTGACGTACAGTGAAAAATGTAAACAACCAGCGCCCCTGCTGTCCGCTTTCCTTGCTTGTATTACGTGCCAGTGTATCAGTAGCGAACAGGTCCTGCTCGTCTGCTTGTTACAGAGTTAGTATACTTTCCTAGCTGTTTCGTGCGATGTGACAAGGGGCGCTATAACGTAAAACTATTCTAAACATTCCTATTCCAATTCTGTAATCAGCCCTAGACGATTAGCCAAAAACTGTTTTGGGCCATCTCCACTTCACCTCTCTGTCACGCGACGGACACGAAAACCGCGATAGCGCCCCATCTGATATGACTTGTACGCATTTATTATGCATGATTTGACCGAAAAAAGAAAAATAGTTATTTCTGATTCGACGCCTTTTCGCCATTAGCCCCCGGCTATTGATCAAAAGTTTTCGGGCTACACTCACTTCACCTGCCTACCGCGCGACTTCACAAAACTGCAACAGCTCACCGCGTCAAAGTGGCATGTACGCATTAAAGATGCATTAATATTTAGAAGAAAACTGAATTTCCTTCTGAATAGCCGCAAGCTGCCCTGTTCCGAAAGGAATAAAAGATGACTGCCGCCGATGCCTCAGGCGCTGGCTACTCGCACCTGCCGGAGAGCATGGGTTTATTTGCGTATAATAAAGATTTTTGCGTGGCCGTGTAACGTTTTCTGGCACTTTCGGCACGTTTACGACCTCGCTCTGCAAACTCGTCTTTGCTGAGGATCCGTTTTAGCGTCATCCTTAGGCTTCCGCTGCATGCCGTCGCAATTTTCGACCAGCCACTGCAAGCTAAGCAAGAGAAAGTGGACGAATGGCAGATGCCGGCACCACCTTCTTCATCCGGTTATCGACTTTCAGTGCAGTGGCTCGGCCCTATCGAACCCCTCTCCACTTTAGCGTGCTTCTCGCCTCTTGTCAGCCAATTAGATAAGACAAGCCGCTCAGTGTAGGCAATGTTATTCGTTTTTCAAGCAAACAAAAGTGACCTCCTATTAACGAGGAGAGCATTTGATTGGTCTGTTAAGACAACCCTTTGGGTGACTGCCCGGTGCTTGTGTCGGCGGTTGCGCAAATTTGTCGTCAGGAGATTGGAATAAAAACATATTGGAATATTTTTACGTTATAGGGCCCAAGGATGTTGCGCGCACGCGACGTTCTTTTAATGAGAAGTATTCTCCGAGTCCGGCCAGTTTTCTTTATATGGCTATATACGTTCAACAGCAGGGCCTCGATGCGTCCTGCTTCCGCTCGAAGAAGAGAGTATTGGGGTGGCCAAGCTAAAAGTGCGGTATAGCCTGGTTTAACGCGGACGCGATCCAGGAGTGGCGCAGTTACGCTACATCGACGAAAATTGGACGCTCTACAGTGTGAACATGTCCGATCTCACGCCGCAGCAACTGGAGGAGGGTGCACCACGCGCTAGCTTGGCTGACCAGCAGAAAGCTCTTCGGGTGCACTGAAGCGACGGTGTTGCGATCGCGCCTTCGACAAACAAAGGAGCGCTCGCTTACCGCGTACTTGTCCGCTACCGCTGCGGCAACACCTGATCGCCGCGCTGGTGCGGGTCACGTTTAAAGCCCAGGATAAAACTTTAGCGATTTTACCGTCGCTGGCATTACGTATCTGACTTCACCCGCCGCTGCCTGGCACGCTGGAAGCGCCGGACTTGTCGACCGATCTAGGGAGCTTACATGCAAGCAAAAGTTCTGTTTACATGTAGGCTCCTTACACCGATCAGACAGCTACCGCCATCTGCAGTAAACGATGATAAGTAGCTGGGACTTGGCACGGCCGGAATAGAAGGGTTCGGTGCTAAGTGTGCATTAACTTACGGCCAGACAGGCCCTACTGCGGCCTTGATAAATACTCGCCCTTTTCGCTGTGGTAGTACTACATTGCTGGATGGCTTCCCGCCGCATCTACACCGTGGCCGCCGCGTCGCGTTCTCCTTCGTGACAAATGCAGCATGCGATTCCTGCTCGTTTCTGGCACGATGTCAGAAAGAATTTGCTTCGTCTACTTCGGCGCATCCGATGTAGAGACGCGCGAAACATGTTGAAGATGATGCACTACCGGAATTGATCGTTCGAGAAAATCTCCCTTGAATACAACTTACCTTTGAAAGTCACCTATCGGTATCGTGCGCCATCACCGCATTTAGTCAACTCGAGAAAGCGCTTGTCAAGTAGATCTTAATGGGTCAGTGACTGTGCTGTTGAAGTGCAGCTTCGTCTACTGCAGTTTAGATGCATTGTGTGCGTTGGCTTGTCCGCGTCGAACTTGCCTGCCCCGCCGCGGTGCGCGCTTCTGCTCGGAAAGCTGGGACGGAAAAGATGTGTTCGACTTTCCTCTACTCAGCGTTGTGTACTGCACAGCCATTGCTCGTGATGGAGTACGTATTCGAGCACGCGACGACCACGCAATGCATCAGAATTCTTGCAACAGCACGAATCACGAGCGCAACAGGGACAACTCACGCCGCAAGAGGCGCCCGTCAACTCGCAAATGACCAGCGAGCAATGCGCCTGGCTGCCTAGGTGCTACCTGGCGCGGCTCAGACACCAACAGGTGCGTACCGTTCTTCAATATGCCCCATATACGCATTGCGACCGCTTTGCCGCCAAGTGCACCCGTCGTCTGCAAAGGCGATATTTAATAGCTCCTAATAACAAAGTTAGGCGATTACCAGCCCTGCGGCTTTGCCAAAATTAATTTGAGAGCGTACGCGAGGCATTTTTAGTCAATTTAGCCCAAGTGAAGTTTCGTTGCAGTTGGCCTATGAGAGAGGGGAAGAGAGCAATGTGGATCAGAGAGCTAATGGGTACAGCTGTTATCCTAGCCGACCTGTCTATTATTGTTGGCTAGAAAATTTCCTTAACTATTGGAGCTTAATTGTTCCGGTATTGCACTACGTTGGCCATAAACGAGCACTCTAATCCTTCGCTTTTTACGTCAAGCGACCAGAAGGTGAAAATATCGTCTAATTTACGCTCGCAATCGACAGGCACCGCTGATCATCCTCGAGAGAAAACCGATACAGCCAAAATAGTTCACAACACATACACACACTGCCACTTATTATGCAGGTGGCTTGTTTTGCGCAGCAAACAGATAATTCCGCATAATTTAGTTACGGCTGCCCGGAAAGGCTACATAGTTGTTCTTCGATGACCTCGTATGAACTGACACGACGTAAATTTCACAGTGAAGGAGTTAGAGCATCTCCAATACGTTCCACAACGCGCGACACCAACACATTCAAGCGACGCCATGCCGGCTTGCACAATCCAGTGAGAAGGAAAGCCTTGCCAAGGGCTCTTTCCTCCTCGCCCGATGTGGAGGGCAATGTGTGTCATATATTACTTAAGTTAATTAGCAAAAGTGTGTTACTTATTCAAATTTTCCGTTTCTTCTCTTAAGCAAATTACGTCCGCCTCTGAGTGTGTTCTATCTCAAGAAGCTGAATCGTGCTACATACCACGGGTGATCTTTAAAAATTCTCTAAAAGGCCATCTGCAAAAATATTTGCGACAGCGTAAGAAAGCCTAGTTTTACATAACTGAAATATGGAGTAGCCTCTGTGCGAAATACAGGTGAATGCGTCACAGAGAGCTCGCAGAAATTGATGCTTTTCATACCGAAACTGAAAAAAAACGCCGCCATTATCGCCCGGCAGAAGTGGCGCATAATGAAGAATGTAGAGAACCAGCGACCGTGCTGTCTGCATTCCTTGCACATTCCGTTCCTCAGTATTAAGGAAAGGTCCCGCACGTGTGCAATTGCTCAGGCTGCGGGTGCCGTCCGAGGCCTTCTCCGTCGGCGTCGCCGCCGCTAGGAGGCGGCCCTCAAAAGTTAGGAGCTATATAGAAGACCAGCTCTGGGCCGTCCGGCAAACCGAAGATGCCGCCCGAGTCCAAGGATTTTGAGCCGCCACCTGAGGCTACTACAACCAAAACTGCGGGACAATTCTTTTCATTAATGTTTATTTTCTTCTTTTAGTACAGAAAACTGCAGAAATGGTGGCGGTGTGGAAATGTCGCCTGGCCGCATCAATTTCTTTATATTACGTAAAATGTTCCACTTAATTGAGAAATGCAATAAACTGTTCATTCATTTTTTTCTCTTTTTTATATGCCATGAGAACTGAACAAACGAGCAACAAGGATGTTGCCAATGGCTTTTCTATTTAGTGATGGCTGGCTTTCCCATGGCCATACGTGTTGTAATAGACACGTCGCTCTGACACGCAGAAGGTTTCCATGTGTTGTTTTTTGGACGCAGCATGTAGCCTGACAATAGTGCAGCGTAAAAACAAATGCAGGAGGCAGCTTTCGAACACAAAGTATTTCATCTCTGAAATCGCATTCATGCTTGGAGACACTCGGCGGCTGCAAGAAAAGATTTATGTTGGTTTACCTGGACATGACAAAGAGCGCGGATGCATTAAAAAAAATTCCACATCCACGCTTGCTTCTGACAGTGATAAAGATTCATCTTGCGTGTTAATTATGTTCTCATTAAAGTTTGGATCGTCACTGCAATATCTGTTTTCGCGCTCGGAGCAAGGTAGTGTGGTGCCCGACGCATGATAGGTTTGGAACTGCAGACAAGCCCTGGCTGAAAGGTGCACTCATTTGCCTCAGAAGCTTAAAAAAAGTGTTGAATGAGTACGCAATACCACAGATAAAGAAAGTATTATTTTTTTTTATTTGCTCCCTGGTTTTGTGTAGAGCTGTTGTCATTGTGGCCTTTTGTGCACAGGCCTTCGCTGAAACGACTTGCAGGTGTTTTGACGGCGTCTTAGGTTTTTAGTGACCACATTTCGGGCAGCTAGCAGAGTCACCCGTGTCATCCGGAAGAACGGTTATAAACAAGGAATGCAGGGAAAATGAACTCCAGCAAAAATGCATCTTCAATGTATTAAAGAACGTCCGCAATCCTGTGTTTGTTATAATTAAAACGATAGTGAACTAGCTTCCCATGAACTCGCCAATTTCACTTTCCGAGGGAAAGAGTGTGATTGTGAAGGGCAAGAGGTGCTATTTTCTGCAGCCCGTTAGGGAGCACGACTCAGTGCCTTGGAGAAGGGGAGGGGGATATAAAGACGAAAAAAAAAAGAGAAGAGAGACAAGATCGAGATGATTGCAGAGCTCGGTACCGTTAGGTACCGCTGTCAGCTGTAGACATGCGACGCATTCACAACTTACACGACACCCCCGTGTCCTCCAGGAACGTAAGTAGGTGCCTGAAGACGGAGCCGTGGTGCCGGCCGGGAAACGTCGGCTGGGATGCCGAGACCACTGGGAGTCCGAGGGGTCGCAATGAGACGTCGAGAGAAGCCCTATCTTAGGAGAAGGAGGGACATGAACAAAGTAGCTGGTCGATTGTTTCGTCCTCGCCGCACGTTGAGCAGGCCTGGAAACACTGCGGCACGACCGCACAGCCATGTTTCATTACCCTCATCTACCGAGACTGCAATGTTTGTTTCGACATCGCAAAAGCTGACCTCTTCTCCAAGGTCTTTGTCTTGCTCACGCTCAATTGTGGTGTAAGTAAGCGCGATCGAAGGTGCGTCAACCAGAGCACTATTCACAGTCTATAAACTACAGACAATAAAATGAGCACAACAAATGAACGCCTTATTTTTTTGTTGAAGCGCCAGTGTACATAGGACGAAAGGATTACCTCGGCTCGTCGGCGCTTCGCTTCATCTGGCGAAGACTGCTCGCTGCTGCGATTGTAGCCATTGTAGCTGAAGGCGGAAGGCGCCGAGTCAGGCTTGAGCACCCCACTTCAATTTGCAGAGCAATCGCGCAGCCAAACTTATGTCGTACACGAAGTCGTCGTTCTTGAAGTGTACCGTACAAAACCTGCTGGTTCTCGTCCGCTACCAGTCCTCGCACCGCATTGCAAGCACCCGCAGCTTTCACACTTCTTATTTTCTTGGAAATGTGTGCAAGCTAGTTCCAGGCGCCACGTACGTGTTCCCGCATCCGACGGCTACAGAACACGCCGGCATTTCTGCAACAACGCAAATCACAAGCACAACAGCACTAAACAAATATTTACACACTTTGGGTCCTCTCTTGTCCCCAACAATAATCGTCATCTTCCTTGCTTGCGTTTCCTCTCTTGAAAACTCGGCGCTCGCTGCTTTCCCGTCGAGAATGCTGTGTCAAGCTGATAACACGCAAGCTGCTACTGACTGGAAAGTACCGGGCTCTCAGATTTAAAGAAAGGAGATGCGGGCAAGATAGATGACGATTATTGTTTGAGGACAAAATACAACTCAAAGAGTGCAAACTTTTTTTTAGAGACAGAACGCACCCCGAGAAAGACGCCTGTTAGCTCGCAAATGATGAGCAAGCAATGCGCCCGGCTGCCTATAGAGGCGCAGCTGAGCGACCAACAATAATAGCGTACCGTTCTTCAACATTCGTCACATCCGCACCACCTACCGCTTTGCCGCCAGCTGCACGTGTCGTCTCCATGGGTGCTATTTAATATCTGCCAATAACAAAATTAGGCAATTGCCAGCCCTGCAGCTTCGCCAAGATTACTTTGAGAGTATACTATAGGTATTTATGGTCAATTTAGTCCAAGTGAAGTTTCGTTGCTGGTGGCCTTCAAGTATAAAAAGGAAATCACGTGGTATATGTGACTCGTATGCATGTTTCTGTGATTTTAAACCCAGGAACAGTATTCTTTTACCTGAATATTACGAAGCCTTACTTAAATTACATTACAGAGTTGCCTACGTTCTCCAGGAACGTGTGGCTTTGCTAGCCTCTTTTAATTAGTCGTTTAAGCCTGAGTGACTAACGAGCAACGCGCACCGTGTAGATCTTCATCAGATGGTGGTCGACAAATTCAAACAACGCTTTTATAGAGCGGTGCCTGCTTCGGATGCAGAGCATCACCTTTTAGGGAGTTTTCAGTATTTCATTGGCCTTATCGTAGAGTGCCATCGGAAACCTCGTGAGCAAGGTGTTCGTACCTTACAACATCGCCCTCCTCTTCACCCCGCACACTGAGCGAGCTTGCAGTGTCGCTGCAAATGACTCCACGAAAAAACGGGCCCGGGAAGGTTATCGAAAAAAAATTTTGAAAAGCCATTCTTAGTGAAGATAAACAGGGTGTGGAAGTCTGACAAGCACGCACTGAAAAAGGTAGGCCACTTCGTTATATTTCCTGTACAGAAATTTTATTCACATTGAAATAACCACAGACTGATTCTCCGGGCTGTCGCTGCTCTGTTGCGTCGGTATACTTTCAGGTATCGTGATTGACCACGCCAGCGATAGGCTTTTCATGTGGTTTTAACGATATAGTGTTAAGGGCGTCCTGTCGCAGAAAATTCCGCGTCTGCGTCCGGCGTCGGACGTCCCTTCGTCAAATATAATTTTGAACCACGCATACCCAACCACGCTGGCCCTCCACATGGTGCAAGGAAATTACTGAACTAACTGAATTTTTCAAAGTAAGTTACGTAGAAAAATCGTAAAGTAGGACTCACTCACAGCCTACAGATATGATAGCGTCGGACTGTCATTTGAATATACGAGAAAAGATAATTTAGTTACGGGGAAACCGAAGCACAGAACCCTTTTAACGCGATATCGTTTTCCAGCTGCCGTTAGAGGTCTGTTTAATGGCATCGTCGGCTGGCCATTTCGGAGCGCTCTAAACCGCTCGCGCGAGCGGCATTGTATTCGGCTTGTTCAAAGAAGGTGCGCGCCTTGCGTTCAGCTAGTTCTTTTCATTCGCTCTCCTCCATCTTCGCGCGCTCTGAGGTGCTCCGAGCCCTGTCGTAGGAGCAGTCGTCGAGATTGAGAGCGTTTCCCGCAATGTCATCACAGCAGAGCGCCGGCGCTGTTGGCGACGGTCCACCGTAACCTATAGGCACCCCACAGTGCAAAATAATTTACACCCTTAAAAGTAAAAAAGGGGTGTAAATGGGTCTATAACTCACAGCCTTATCCGGGATATAAATGACGCTCTAAGTGTGTGAGTTATAGACATATTTACACCCTTTTTCCCTTTCAAGGGTGTAAATAATTTTACAGTGTAGGCCACTGTATGCTGGCATGTCGACGAATGCTCGTCCAATCGGCGCTTCCGCCGGTTTTCCCTCCAGCGCCAGGGCCGTTGGGTAGGCGAAACACCGGACGTTGGCCGTAGTACCGTGGTTATGCGCCTGCCAGTTCATCCTCCGAGAGCGAGTCGCACGTTTGGCTTGCGCGATTGTCCTCTACCACTGCTTTCGTGGAACGCTGGACTTGCCCGCCTCTGTTTTGGGTGATGGAGGCGACCAGTCAAAGATACCATTAGTGGGAGCGGCACGGCCCCCTCAATCCCTTGCACGCCATAAAAAAAAAATAATAATAATAAACCACAAAGTTCGCCTTCGTGCATAGCGTTCGCCGCCAGCGTTTCCCGATGAACACTGCGGTTACATGAGCTGCAGTTGCCGGGAAGCTTGCAAACACTCAGAGATCTTTCAATACTGTCGCGTTCCACCCTTAAGAGGAAGTTTTAGCTCGGGCCCAACTCCGACGCGGCCTATTCAAATACATGTAAAAACACAAGAACGTTTTTCTGAGATAACCCCTGGACCGATTTTATTGAAATTTGTTGCATTTGAGAGAGAAAGTTAAATTCTAGTGACTGTTGGAAGCGGAATTTTGATTTAGGGCGTGAATTTTGTTAAAAGGATTTTCAAAAATAGGGACGTTCGAAAAAAATAGAAGCACGAAGTTTACAAGCTAATAGCTCTGCATCAAGAACAGATATCGCGATTCTGTAAACGGCATCCATTAGACCATTCAAAGCGGACAAATTTGATATGTCAGTTTACATCTTACGTGAATTTGTTACGTTGTTTACGAAGGTTCTGCAAAAGTTGTAATTACACATTACTCCATTTTTTGAAGTTCATGTGTAACATATAAATTTTGTCCGCTTTAGATGTGCTATCAGGTACAATTCACAGAATTTCGATATCATTTTTTCTTGCTGAGTTACGGAGTTGTAAACTTCATAGTTTCGTTTTCTGAAAATTTGCGACTTTTGCCAAATTTTTATAAACATTTGACAACCTAAATCGAAAATTCGAAACCAACAGTCACTAGATTTTAAACTTTTCTTTTAAATGCAGCAAACCCCGTCAAACTTGGTGCAATGGTTGCCGAGAAAAACGAATTCTCCTTTTACATGTATTTAGATAGGAGCACCCGAGCTAAAGCTTCCTCTTAAAGGCGAAGCTTAACGTCGTCCAATTTCTTCTAGGTGATTCTATGTGGTTTACAATAAGTTCTCGCGTTGTCGGTTTTTCAGTAGTCAGTCCTCTGAATGACTGACAAAATGTTGTGCCCCATTTGTCAAGTGGTGCCGTGGATATGTTCGTTCTGCCCAAAAATATGCCTTTCCATCACTCTAGGTGTTTTTGTTTGTGTATGAAATGCTCTGCAATAGCTAATTCCAGCGATTCCATAATTCTCCATACAACGACAACATTATGGAGCAGCAAATTGTTCCCGACCCGCCGTGCATGGTTGCTTAGTGGCTCTAAGCACGAGGTCGTGCATTCGGATACCGGCTACGGCGGCCGCATTTAGATGGGGCTGAAATGCGAGAACACCAGCGCACTTATTATTAGGTGCACGTTAGAGAACCCCTGGTGGTCAAAATTATCCAACGCCCCATAATTTTTTTAACTGTTACGACCACGCTGTTAGCCACCTTGTCGGCTTCGATCTCTGCTAACTTTCAGAATGAAAATGAAGCTAATTGTAACACTCGGAATAACAAACAAATAAGATGGTGTATAGGGCAGAATAAAAGCAATGCAATATCTAGAAAAGAAATACAAAAGAGACGAGAAATGCTGGCACAAAATTGTTGGAAAAGCAGAAAAAATGTTGAAGGCATAAAGCTCTTTCATGAAAGCACTAAGAAATAAACACTTGCAGTATACAGAAGCCCTATCATGAAACAGTCCGTCTTCAAAGGAAGTACTTATGCGTGCAACTCATGGTAAAAAAAAAAAAAATTGATACGCTTTTTCTGCGAAGTGCACATGTCCGGAAGCACTACTGGCAAGGTATTGAGGGATCTTGCTTATGCATATAGGCTGGACCAGCTTGTCGCAGCAGCCTATTGTGCTATATAGTGTGTCAAGTACATTGCACAGAGGGAAGAAACTAAAGCACCCTGTAACACAAACACACTGATTCCGGGGTTCGTTTGCTCGGGAGACGGGAGAAGACAAATAAATTCTCGTGGAAGGCTTTCTTGTCGTTCACGTGCTGCCGAGCTCGCCTTTCAAATGGGCGGCCCCGTGTTCGCAGCGGCGACGACCTCGGTAAGAAGTACAAGTGCTTTTCATCGAAAGAAGCGAAGGAGATAACATTCTCTCCCCTCGTTCCTCGTCGCACCCTCTCGGCTGCACACTGGCGCCATTCGGCCGCCTTTGCTTGCTTTGGTGGGCCTTTCTTTGGCTTTTCTAGGGCAACGAGCCGTCGTACATAATAAGGCTCTTTCTTCAATAGAAAACAACCTTCGGGTCATTCATGCAATGAACTCCTCTCCCATGCACTTCGCGACGACGAGTACTCTCTCTTGCGCACCCTTCGCTCCGCCGCTGTCCTCCAAGCTGATCGTTGAGGCTGAAACGGGAGTTATGCCCTCCAGGCAAGCGGAAGGCGAAGTGACGCACTTTGCGGGCCGTTTGGTGGTGCTCAAGTACGACACGACGTTTTTGTTGGTTATACTTAGCGGAGCGTGTGTGTTTATTCTGTACGTCAGCGGCGTGCCTGCCCGTTCTAATAAACGACATCACCCGGCATCGTGTATATTGTGTGCAAAATACGAACCTAGTTGACAAGTAGGCTTATAGGAGATGTTCGAATGATTTAGGCTATCACATATTCTAGTAGTCGGCACATTTTTTGCTGTCCACCAAGCTTGCAGGAAAAGCCAGTACGATGTTGTAATTGAACTCTCTCTCACTTCCCTTGAATCGCACTTGCACTGTGTCATGTACTAGAAATGCGAAGGCAAAAATGTTGTGGTATATATATAGTTGCGGAATGCACCATGACTTTACCATTTTTTTTTTCACAGTAATCCATCTGTTTGAGCAATAAAAAAGTAATACTACGCACTAAAATATAAAGGTCTATATCGCAGAATTTTCTAAGCATAGAAGTATATCTTCTAAGCAAAATAAGTAAGCCCAAAAACAGTTCAGCAATTTCTCTTCAGTGAAAAAAATATGAGATGCAGGGCATTGAGGGTAACCC
This sequence comes from Dermacentor andersoni, assembly GCF_023375885.2. Lineage (NCBI taxonomy): Eukaryota > Metazoa > Arthropoda > Arachnida > Ixodida > Ixodidae > Dermacentor > Dermacentor andersoni. Next base: position 155,475,648 of record NC_092815.1, on the reverse strand, counting down.
CCTCATTGGAGACGCTGTACTGGTAAAAGGGAAGAAAAGATGGAACCACGGATATCGAAATAATCTACCGGCACAAGCACAACCAATGTTTCTGACAACAATTACAAACATTGATCAAGATCCAGTGACTCCCAATAATAAAAAAGAAACATATCAGTGCTCTCATAGAAAATGGGCTGACGATGGCTGGGGCAAGTGTCCAAGGTCCAAGGAATCTGCTATTTTCAAACTGACATGTAGTTTTTAAGCTTTTCCAGAGTGACGCAGATCACTGTTCATTGCGCACTGAAACCAGAACTTTCACACAGAAGGCGCATAATCGTCTTTTCTGTACTCACAAACTTCCCACACGAGGCTGCTGAGCATTCCGGTGAAAATGGAGTAGGCATTCGTGAGTGCTACTCAAATCTCCTCCAAGTAACGGCAAGGTGTTGTAATCATTTCAGAAGGTTTTTGGAAGAAATGTTCACTGATCTCCTCGGAGGTCGTTGCAACCTGCTTGACGCTGCTGCACTTACAGGGTCCCTGAAACGGTTTGGACAAATTTTGTAGACTCGTAGTGTACAGCTCTACAGTAAAACATTAGCGCCACAATTTAAGTTAAGCGACTCATATTAAGAGAGCCAAGGACGATTACAAGTTGACCTCCTTCCAAGCCATGCTTTTCCTCCTCAACTCGTTGTCTGATTGACCCGGGCTAAGCTCCGCCCTCCCTACCTTTGCGTCATGATGTGACGTCATATCGTCTACTTCCGGTTGTGTTAGAGAGCCAGCGCCCCCCCCCCCCCCCCCCAGCTACTCCGCTAGCTGCCTGGCCGTTGATCCCTTCCGAGAGCTTTTTAATCAGCGTGCTGAGAGCACTCTTCGTTGCAGCGCCGAGCGTGTCCGGCATTTCGGCAACCGCAGGTGAACTGGGCGTTTTGGCAGTTGAGCAGAAGCCCAAATCCTGCATACTATTACTGCTGTGATAAAGGGGCTTTAGCGTAAACGTGAGCGGCCTGCACGGAGTACTCACCTGGTGGCGCAGACCTTAACCAGCCAAATACAAAGCCAGTATTGTTGAAACCAAGTGTAAAACATTTTAAACGTTTGAGAACCCAGCGTGTTCACAATTGCGATCCTGCTTAAAGTTTACACCAGCAGCAATGTACAGTGCACTTGGTTACTCTATATTAACTCTGTGTATGTCTGATTGGGCTGTGTGCCACCAGGTGGCTGCAACGTCCAGGCCGTTCACGTTTGCGCCTCTGCTCATTCAGTGAAACGCCCAGTCCGCTTGCGATTGCGTTTGTCCGAATGCAGGACACACTAAAACTGTGCTGTGACAGCAATCGTTCGGCGTGTAGTGAGGTCTTCACACGCGTAGATGCTGGCTTCAATCGGATACCGACAGCCCGATGCGCTGCAGCCACTTCGCTCGCATGTTGCCTTGCAGAGGGGTGCTATGTGGCAGCTTGACATGTCGCCGATCTCTACGCCTGCAGCCCACAGCGCAAGGTCAAACCATGCCGCTCACGAAAAGGAAGATCGAGACCAACAATGACCGCGCATCTTTCGTCAATATGGAGCACGTTGTAACACAAGCAGACGACACTTGGGGGCAGTATAGCGTAAAACTATTTCAATATGTTTTTATTCCAATCTCCTGACGTCAAATTTGCGTAACCGCCTACGCAAGCATCGGCCGGTCACCCGCAGGGTTGTATCAACAGACCAATCAAATGCTCCTCTCGTTCATAGGAGGTCACTTTTGTTTGCTTGAAAAACGAATAACATTGCCTATACTGAGTGGCTTGTCTTATTTAATTGGCTCACAAGAGGCGAAGAGCATGCTCAAGTGGAGAGGGATTCTATGGGGCCGAGCCACTGCACTGAATATCGATAACCGGATGAAGAGGGTGGTGCCGGCTTCTGCGATTGGTCCGCTTTCTCTTAGCTTGCGGTGGCTCGTCGACAATCGCGACGGCATGCAACTCAAGCTTCAGAATGACGCTAAAACGGATTCTCAGCCAAGAAGAGTTGGCAAAACGAGGTCATAAAGGTGCCGAAAGTTCTCGAAAATACCACACCGCTACGCAAATAGCTTTATTACATGCAAATAAACCCATGCTCTTCGGCAGGGGTAAGTCGCCGATGCAGAGCAATTGGCGGCATCCATCTTTTATTCCTTTCGGAACGGGGTAGCCTGCGGTTATTCAGAAGAAAGTTCAGTTTTATTCGGTACATTAATGCATTTTTAACGCGTACGCATCACTTTGACGCGCTGAGCTTTTGCGGTTTTGCGAAGTCGCGTGAGAGGCACGTGAAGTGGGTACAGCCCGAAAGCTTTTGACCAATAGCCGAGGGCTAATGGCAAAAAGGCGTCGAATCAGAAATAACTATTTTTGTTTTGCTCGGTGAAATTATGCATAATCAGTGTGTACACGTCACATCAGATGGGACGCTATCGCGGTTTTCGTGACACACAGGTGAAGTGGTGGTGGTCCAAAAAGTTTTTGACCAATCGCGGTGGGCTGACTTCTTTATAAAAACAAATTAGCAGGCATTCCAACTATTCCGAACGTTTCTTCGGATAGCTCGTCTAGCTAGCGTCAGACGGGCAACATGCGTCGGTTGGGGTGGGGCGACTGAATAATCACGGGAGCGGCGCCGCTGTGATCTATAGCGATGTACACTTTAAAGCCTTTATAATAAATTACACGCTTTACGCGGCGCGCTTAAATGTGTAACTGAATGATTAGAAGGACCTACCCTAACAACTCGGTACGTTTTTACAAAATCGTCAAAATCCTTTCAGAGTCCCTTTAACACTTACGAGCCACCGTGTGACTCGCTCTCAATATGGCACTTCGATGCGTACTGAGGACATTCCTGCTCCGTTCCGACACTAGTTCCAACCCTCTATATACCATGTACTCGGTATATGTTTCAGCCTATCTTTGTTTCCTCTTTCTTTTTTTTGGAGGGGGGGGGGGGGCAGGGGACCCATCGCCCCTGGTCAATCATGCCGCTACTGGGACGTGGACCAATTCACTGTGCGATTATAATGCAGTCAGTACAGTTCATAGGACTGGATCATAGTGCAAGACAGCAGCCACAAAGTGTGAGGAACAGGGAAAAACGCTTCGCCTTAAAGTGGTATTGCGTTGAGCAAGAATACCGAAACGGTCAATAAGGATAGCTCGAGTCATCTCTGTTTATCACTTACATATTTTAGAATATTAGACCTGCGTTATTGCATTTCACTTCCATGAAAGATAATTCTAATAAATATGTTTATGACAGATAAATAAAACAAGAAAATTAAAAGAGCCTCTTGGCAAGCGCGAGCAGTCCCAGATGTAAAAGTGAAAAAAAGAAAGAATGAACAGAGAAAAGGTGAAACAAAACACCGAAGGCTAGTCGCTGCACAAGATCACCTACAGTTTTTGAGAGCCAATATCTGTGCTTATCAAAAAGTATTTGGCTATTCTGAAAAGTGTTCTTTCAAGGCTACTAACCAGCCATGGCCTAAATATTGGCAAGGGACAATTTGTGATCATCCAGAACCGTAAGTTTTAAGCACCGTTTTGCCTTTACTCGGCGTATAGGGGCCAATCCAGCCACAACACATGGGCTACGTCCGTTTCCGCCACTGCAAGAATGCGGCCCGGAGCTTCCAGTATCTACATCATAAATTTGTTTTTGCATGCCACACAAAGGAAGAAGTGGTGGAACAACACTTTCACACTTAGCGATATTTGCCATATACACGAAATTTTCGCTTAGGGTATCGGCGCAGAAAATTAATTAATCTTTTGGAGTATTATTCGATCCATACAGAAGATATCCTTTTCCCTGAGAACTTTCGTAATGTGTTTCGAACTTGATTGTTTAACAGTGGAATGTTGCACTCTTCTCATTCTTCGTACGCACGTCTTGCCAATTCTTCCAGTCTTGCATCTTCAATTATGCCGGCGAGAACTAGGAACACGCTGAAATTCAATTTTGCGACAGCAAATTCCCACAACGTGAATCAGCTGAGTGATCCTCACTATTATTTAGCAATGCGCACTTTTTGCCTGAACGTTGTAATGCAGCTCAAGTACAGAATGTGAATCTGCGCACACTACCCATTTATCTGGACGCTGACTTATAATAAACATTGCTGCTTCCCAATCAAGTTCAGTTCTGCCGTCGTTTGTGTGGCAACCCGACAGAGCTTGAGCGTGCGTTGTAGTCTTAGTTTCAGTATAGAAAGAGCCCACGCTCAACTATCATTGGTGCACGATCCTATTGTGCACGCTTGCTTTGAACCCTGCATGAGGGTTGTACATTCGATACAACAATAATTGCAACTTCACAATTGCGGAAACTGCAGATTTTTTTCTTAATACGTCTATGTTTACAGAAACTTGTCGCTGCGGACACACCCATGACTGCAGTGGCTCGTCATTGTGTTGAAAAACAGGAATGATTGATTCGTATCTGTCCAGGTAATTGAACGCAAGAACATCTATTTCCCAATGGCAACGCTTCTGATAGCTTGTGACGCTGGTGTTAAGCATATCTGCAAAAAGTGTCCTAATGCCTGTTCCTTCTTCAACACATTCTTTCAAGTTTATGTGGGTGCTCTTACACTTTCTTTCTTTGCCTTTCACTTATGTTTATTGAAGTATTGAGTAATGTAAATTATTCATAATAATGTCTTGCACAACGTTGCAGGTTGTATTGCACCAACTCTTCTTTAGCGCCCAATTTTCTTCGTGCGGTGTAGTGGGTGCTTGGCACTTCGAAGTGCGGTCGGTTAACCTCTTCGCCAAGCTGTGTCAGATTGTGTTATATTCTGGCCCGTTACATGCTCTCATACCTGCTATTTTGCATATTCTCCAAACAAACTTCAACCTGCCTATTTTTTTAGGGCGACCGATGTAAGGTTAGCTAGAATTTTCTATCGAGCAAGCTTTCGATGGACTTGTTTGAGAGGCCCTTTCGTGCAGGATAACTTATTTAGATGAATGCGCTGTGTTTTACACTTTAGTGCTAGATAAATCCACTTACTGATCTGCGTTGGCCTTACCGAAAAAGAAAATGAGGTAGAGGTAAGCTTCTCTTTCTGATTTTCTCGAAAAGCGCGCCGGAATCACGAGTCCCTTGTTCTTCTCAATCGAAAAGCTATTCTACGCGCAGTGTCCGTTTTAGTAACCTTCTGTAGGCGGCAGCAGCACTTTTCTATTACATATTTTTTTCCTCCCGCTTCACGGATTGACACGTGGACAGGAAGAATTGTGCGAGGCCATTTAGGAAGATAAATAAACGCGCCGCAGGAGGAGTAATGGCTTCCTGGGGCCTTACTTCCACTCCTGTGGCCGAAAAGACGGATTGTTCGGAAAAGCGTTTCCCATCGGTCTATTTTTGTTGTTTTTGGTTAAGGCGACGATGCTACGTCTTTGTCTTTGCAGTAGCCTTTTTCTTTTGTCTAAGCAAGAAAGTGTAGATATCCCTTTCTACTACTGCACTTCACCGGACATCTCAATTTCGCATTTCCTTTTAAATTATAATGTCGTTGACAAAGCTGAACAAAAGTAGCCCGAAAGTATCATAATACTTTAGAAGTTGCTAAAGCTAACGCACATCGTAAGATTTCGCTTACGTCTCAGCATGAGCCCTCTGGCGCTTCCAGAAGTCATCTCTAGAACACGGTGGATGTAGAATTTCTTAGAAAAATACAAGAAAAGTGGGATGGATAATAGCATTGCCCATAGTATGTTCGACCCTCGAACGCACATATATCTTAAAATTCAGCTCTTACTGACGCCACGTTAACCCAATCATAATAAATTTGAAGTGCAGCAGTCACGTACACGTTATGCAAGAGTTTTAAGTGTGACAGTACCGCACACACAGATTTCATGCAGTGGAGAGCAATCTATGTATTTTTGTTAGCACACTGCTCCTTATTAACTTACCATATATTGATAATGTAATATTTTGCACTACCTTTCATAGCTACTGTGGTTGCCTAAGCACAGCAGTCTTAAGTTCACTGGGTACTTAGACGATTTTGCCATTTCTCTTCGAGGCTGTGCTACTAATTAAAGCGTCAACGCTGTCCCTATTAATTTAGCAGCGCAGATGTCACCAATAAGCAGCTTTTTGATGCATGACAAGGCAATGGTCAACACATAACGCGCGTATATTCCAATGGTTCCTAGCGCTCTCTAATTCAGTTTGCAGTTATATAGAGGCCTCTCCAGATAGACGACACAGAAAGCCTGCTGTAGACGAACATTCAGCAGCTCCCAGAGCCCTCCTAGAAGCCACGTGACCGGAATTCTGTCGGCTCACGGTCGCGTTCCCGTCTCGAAGGTTAGCGCACCTCGAACCGCACTGAGTTGGAGCGCTGTGCTGTGAACATACGCCTGGCGAATGTGATCCGAATACTCGATTTCCATCAGCTGATAGTGTGGCTCCGCACCAGAGTGTTCGAAAGAGACCAGTCGGATGTACCTTTAAAAAGATGAATCCGAGCGCTCCTACGCATCTGCTGCACGCTGAGCAGCGCGATGGTCCCGCTTGGCGCATTTGAATATGCGGGAAGCCCTTGCTCGGCCTTATGTCGTAAATAGAAATCGGAAAGGATGAATTCGCGTAGAAAGCAAAGCGGCGCTTCAAACAAGCAATTTTTGTTCACCGTTGTTATCAATACTGGTAGGCTTTGCATGCCGATTATAGGGCGATCTGCGAGTGAAGTTACTTGAAATGCAAATACAAGATTCGGATGGTGCTGCATCTTCGTGGGTGTGCGCCTCTTTTCGGCGAAGAACGCCATCTCTAGAACCTTAAGTAGAATGAATCCCCACAGCAGGAGTTTTGAGAAAGCGAATGAACAAGCCTGAGAAACAGGTTGCAGAGCTGCACAGCACCCTTCAGTGATGGCTGGCTGGACAGATTTGGGCCGGGCCTTCGCAGCTCCTCTGCGGAGTGCGGTTGAGCGTCGAAATCTGTGGCCGAGTGCGGCGAGAGACGGCAGCAGTTGAGTGCATGTGTAACCGACGACTCAGCAGTGTGAGCGGTTTCCCGCGTTACAAGGTAGTATACAAAAAAAAAAAAAACTGTGGAGTTTCACCTGTCAACAATATAATATTACTAGGAAGCATGGGGTAGTTACTGCCTCTGGGTTAATATTGACAACGTGGAATTGTTTAAGGGCGCTATAAATTTAACTACACAAGGCTTCTTGCATTTCGCACCCTATCAAGATGCTGCTGGCACGGCCCATATCGGACTCGCGACCACGAGTTCTTCAGCGTTATGCCATGTATTCACTGAGCTTCTCCGCGAGTAGAGTAGGGGGTAGGTTGCTGTAGTATTGAACGACTGATTTGAGGAGTTGAATGCAGCGTCGCATGCCACTAGATGTTGGCCAACCGCATGCCAAGCTATAAAAATTCTTCATAGTTAATACATATGGGTTTGTATTTCTAATTTAATGAAAATGCATGCTTCGGTAAAACGAAGCTCTAAAGGCATCGGTTTCTGCCAGAATTGCAAAGGGAACTAGGGTTATTTAGCTATATTCAATAATTCGCTTTATTATTTTTCGCTAAAATGAAGTTGGACTGCATATTCCATCATTACGTTGATCTACGTATTTTCCCCGTCTTCTTGTCTCGCTTATTGACTTGTAACCTAACATTCACTTTACTCCCTCCTATTGCGCAGGATAGGAAGCCAGTACGTAAATTGGCCTACCTTTCTTCTTTCCCTCTCGTTTTCGTCGTCGTCCTTCGTGAATTTGGAACCGAAGGTTACGCAAAAGTACCACTTTATACACCGAGGTCTGATGTCTCTGACGTCCTCTCGGCAGAGAAACAGCGATTTCCTTCTGGCGCTCGGGCATATTGCAGAAAAGCCCGCCACAGTCGCAGTTCGTGCGATGGTCCACGGTCGAGTGCAAGGCCGGTCCAGTCTAATAATGTCCGAGGTCATTGTGCACTGATGAAACGCAGCGAATTCTCCTAGAGGGCACCGAATGCCAGGCGTGTAAATCTGTTCGGTCGTTGATAGCTGGGGCAGCCAGCACGGATACTGTTTCTCAATTCTCTTCGATCTGGCCCCCGTAAGGAGCAGTCGATTCCTCCGTGATCTGCGCACGGCGTCATGAGAGGCGCAATGGCAAAAAATCTGTCAGCTAAACGCGAAAACGATAGACAGGCGGAGAAGACGCAGTGCGCGGCATTAGGAGAAAGCTGGACATCTGTGGCGCGGAGCGGGGAACGTCACCTTAGCACTCGGCGTGTAACGACATCGGCTAAAGACTAATGTGTAACGCACACACGATTCGGTTTAGAATGAAACAGCGCTTTATAATCGACATGCATTAGACACAGTGCTCAAGCTCTTACGTGAGTCGTTTCTTGTGCGACCTGTTCTGGATGCAGTAGTAAAACGTTTCGCGCTCAAGTAATTCACCAACTGACCTAATTTTGCACTCTACTTGCAGATATCGCTGCTTTTCTAGGATGTTTAATACACTTCAGTAGTCAACCTGCATTGTTCAGGTTGTTCTTTGAAGAGGACTCACTATTTACAATTCCAAGATCTATTTCTTTTTTCATTCGGAGCGCACTCTCTGGTCATATTGCACTTCCATTTCGCATTACGTGGAGCGGTATGGTACGTACTAACTGTCAAGAAGGTTGCCTCGCGCAAGAGACTGATCTGGACGTAAAGTAGCTTAAGGGCACTGTACGCGGCAGGAAGCTTTTTTGGTTAGTCATTATGTGAGGGCGTTGACCAGGAATTTTCTCTGACAGTACACATGCCATCGAATTCACGGCACTTCGTCTAGGCAGCGCAATGACTCAGCTAGTTCCGACAGTTGACAAAAAAAGTGACCGAGAGACGCAGCGTGAAGTGCCTTCTTCGAATGTGAAAGCACGGCCGCTCCGTCCCGAGCACGCTGTAACCCTGCGTTTTGACTGGCCGGGCTGGAAGCGATCAAAGAGCGCCACATCAAAATAATTTCCACACTGACGTTTGGATACAAAGTCTTTACGTAGCCACGGGAAAGTGATGAGTGTCGGCGCATTGTTTTTTTCTTTGCGAACGCTTACGTGGACTTCAAATCCTGAGTTTGCACGAGATTTAAGTCCTTCCCATGTGGCGCGCTCGCAAGTATAATTCTCTCTTGGTGAACGCAGCAGGCATACAGAACTTCCACCACGTACGGTTGCGTGTAATTGGACGAAACAGTACGCGGTATGAATCCGCGTCTGAAGAACGCTAGAAGTTACTGAGAAGGCAAGTTTGTTCTTTGCATTCCGCAATTAATCTGCTAACTGTATGAAAAATTTGCAAGTACAAAAATTTCCTTTCGCCATCCACGTTATCGAACGGGCGAAGTAAGTGATGCGCACATCATATAAAAGGAAACCAGAACTCGCGCGAGTTCGTCCTCAATAGCTCTGCTAGAAAAAAAATTCGCTAATGCGAATAACTGAAACGGGCTAGTCGCACAGGTTTCGTAGGGGTTTCCTTACACTTTTCCTGTTTCTCCTACATTCGTTCTATCGAAACTGATTTAACCTCGAGCCCATATTATTATCCCTTCATGGCATTTCTGGCACGCTTCGGTATCCGCGGCCCCAACCCACGGGACGCCCCGCTTCCAGCTTTGATGCCCCCGCTACCCATTGTGTGCATTGGAGATCCAGCGCCGCCTGCTTCATTATAACCTCTGGTGTTCTCCTGAGGCCTCAGTTTGCCGGTTACGTGTTCTCTCCTCGAGCAGCGCTTGTAAAATATTTAATCTATCGTCGCGACGAAAAACGTGACCTGCGACTTGTACAACAGCAGTCAGAACCTTGCCCCTTCAGACGCAGCAATCACCAAACGGGGCGTCCGTGCCCACTGCCTCACCGCGCGGGCAGCCAGCGGCGGAGCGTAAACGAACTCGACCGCCCTCCGCAATGCCGGTATGTCTAGGGGACAAACACATACAACATGCGCTAAGAAACCTCCTCCGTAGTGCCTAGGCAGAGCCATATAATCAAGGAGCAAAAGCCCCCAGATTTTCTCTCTCACGCCTGCTCTTGCTAGCTCCTGCGCACAAATGGCTGGCGATACCTCAAATGAACGTGTCGTCTGTGAGTGTGAGTGAAAACGTGCGAGAGCGACCCGCGGATGGCAGCTCGATCTCGCGCGCGCAAGGGAGGAAGGGGGGGAGGGAGCGCGCCGTATCCTATCACCTGCAAGACAGCACGGGGTGTTCTTCTCCAGCTGCGATTGCGTAAGGCGCGGCTGATGGTGACCACGCAGGCCCAATCTCGAAAGCGACCTACGGTGGCAATGCAGGTACAGAGTCTGGGCGTGCCGAGGGCTGATGCTTGCGTGTGAGGTCTGTTCTCGCCGCTCATTTCACGTTAAAGTGACAGGCAGCACGAACGACCATTCGCTCGCTGCTACTACTGCCCTTCATCATGGTAGAGGCTTAACAGCGAGTGTCCGCGGTCATCGAGTGCAATATGTACATGTTTGCAGGTGCGTGCATACCCCCATGCTTGGTAATTTAGTTGGTAATTAAGCGAGTGTTTATAAGACTATACGGCTGATAAACTACCAGCCTTAGTTCGTATAGCTCTCTAATAATATGCTATCGCAATTGATAACTCGCCTTTCGGGAGAAACTGCGACATTTTTTAAGACTACTTATACAGAGCGCAGATGGTATAACGAAGGTGGCGGCACTCTACAATAGCTATAGACTCTGAAGTCAATCTCTAACCCTCCGTGGTGGCGTAGTGGATTTCGCGTTGAAAAGCTAAACTCAAGGGCGTGAGATAAAAACCCGGCCACGGCGGCCACATTTCGACGTGGACAAAATGCAAAGAATGTCCCCGTACCGCACATTGGGTGCACGCGAAAAAAGCCCAGGTGTTCAAAATTATCGCAGAGTCCCCCACTACAGCGTGCTTCATAATGATATGATGGTTTGGGCACATAAAACCTAGTAATTTATTTTATTGCGATAGAAATTACATGGACACTCCAGGGGCATTCTAGCGGTCGGTGTCGCCGTTGCCGTGACGTTTCGTATAAAGCTCAACCGGCAATAACAGCGTCGGTGGGCGCCGTATGCGGTATGCGCGAGTGGAGCCGACGATCGCAGCCTAATTGGCGGCCGCAAGATTCAAAAGCTGAGAGGAAACGAGCCGTCTTCCGTCACGCGAAAGGCCGTGTTGGATGGGAAAGAGAGAAGGGAGGGGGAGGGTTGGTCGCTGGCAGCAACTGCGTATTTCGCGACCGCGTGCAAGGGGGACCGACGATAGCGGCTCAATCTCGCGTGCACAAGACAGGAAAGCGAGTAGGCAGCGCGGCAGGGAGGAGGGGGGGGCGGCCTTTTATACCGGCAGCAACTGCGTAGTTCACTTAAAGCCCCTTGATAATTTGAAAGTAGCGACACTCTCCTCCTCACGGCGCTTTCCTCCTCGATTCTCCTCGATTCTCCTCGCCCACCGGCTGCGCACGGCGCGCTTTTCCTTCTGGGCTACCGCGGACGGGCCGCAGAATTCTGCGGAGGCGTGTTATTTTGGGCCAGTTGCGCGCCCCAGTGTGGTTGAAAATTTTGAGAAATGCTAATAACAGCATCAATAATGCTGGAGGTAACGTTTATGAGGAGGTTGGTTTTTTCATAAAGCCGTATAAACGGGGTATACCGATTTAAAGGGAGCTTTGAGGCGAGTTCTATACTCCAGACAATTTTTCTGCCACATGATCAGAGGCTTTACTTCGTGCGTCTGATCTAGTATTGCTTGTGACACATCCCTTTGTGTGTGGCTTATTAAGTGAAAGCCGTAGACCTCTGTTTCAAGGTCCCGTTGTGAGCTACCGAAATTATCACGTGAGCAAAGGAAGGCGGGAAGCGAACCAAAGCCTTTGCAGCCGCGTATAAGAGATTATTAATGATTAGCAAGGTAATGATTGATTAGTGATAGGATTAATATGAATTCGGCTGTATAAAGGAGGATTAAGGTGGATTAAAGTCGATGAAGGTGCATTAGGGTGAATGAAGTGGATTAAGGTACATAAAGGAGGACTAGGTTGGAATAAGGTCGATGAAGGTGGATTAGGGTGGATGAAGGTGCATTAAGGACGATTATAGTAGATTAGGGTGGATTAAAGTGCATGAGGAAGGATAAGGGTGGATTAAGAAGGATTCATGTGCATTAAGGACGATTATAGTGGATTAGGGTGGATTAAAGTGAATGAAGAAGTATTAGGGTTGATTAAGGAGGATTAAAGTGCATTAAAGAAAGGCGTCAGGCAGGGATATACGATCTCTCCGATGCTATTCACAGCGTGTTTACAGGAGGTATTAAGAGACCTGGATTGGGAAGAATTGGGGATAAGAGTTAATGGAGAGTACCTTAGTAACTTGCGATTCGCTGATGATGTTGCCTTGCTTAGTAACTCAGGGGACCAACTGCAATGCATGCTCACTGACCTGGAAAGGCAAAGCCGAAGGGTGGGTCTAAAAATTAATCTGCAGAAAACTAAAGTAATGTTTAACAGTCTCGGAAGGGAACAGCAGTTTACAATAGGTAGTGAGGCACTGGAAGTGGTAAGGCAATACATCTACTTAGGACAGGTAGTGACTGCGGATCCGGATCATGAGACTGAAATAATCAGAAGAATAAGAATGGGCTGGGGTGCGTTTGGCAGGCATTCTCAGATTATGAACAGCAGATTGCCATTATCCCTCAAGAGAAAAGTTTATAACAGCTGTGTCTTACCAGTACTCACGTACGGGGCAGGAACCTGGAGGCTTACGAAAAGGGTTCTACTTAAATTGAGGACGACGCAACGAGCTATGGAAAGAAGAATGATTGGTATAACGTTAAGAGATAAGAAAAGAGCAGATTGGGTGAGGGAACAAACGCAAGTTAATGATATCTTAGTTGAAATCAAGAAAAAGAAATGGGCATGGGCAGGACATGTAATAAGGAGGGAAGATAACCGATGGTCATTAAGAGTTACGGAATGGATTCCAAGGGAAGGAAAGCGTAGCAGAGGGCGGCAGAAAGTTAGGTGGGCGGATGAGATTAAGAAGTTTGTAGGGACAACATGGCCACAATTAGTACATGACCGGGGTAGTTGGAGAAGTATGGGAGAGGCCTTTGCCCTGCAGTGGGCATAACCAGGCTGATGATGATGATGATGAAAGTGCATTAAGGAGGGTTAGAGTAGATTAAGGTCGATGAAGGGGAATAAGGGTGCATTAAGCAGGACTTTCGAGGATTATGGTGGATTAAAGTGAATTAAGGTCGATGAATGTGGATTCGGTGGATTAATGTGCATTAGAAGGATTATGGTAGACTAATCGGTCTTAATACTCAATGAACCCTAATTCAGCTTAGTCCACCCTAATCCACCTTTATGCTCCTTCATCCACCTTAATCCAGCTTAATACTCCCAATCCACCATAATACAACCTAATCAACCTACATGGCCCCTAATGCAATTTAGCCTACCCTATACGGTCTTAATCCTCCTTTATCAACCCTATCCCATTATAATCCACCTTAATTCTCCTTCACCCACCTTAATCCTTATCCATGCACCTTAATCCAACTTAATCCTGCTTAATAGTCCCAATCTACCTTAATGCACCCTAATCCACCTCTATCAAACCTAATCCAGCTCCATGATCCCTAGTCCACCTTAACCTGCCTTAAGCCATTCTAATCGGTCTTAATCCTTCTTTATCAACCCTGATTCACCTTAATCCATATTAACTGACCTTAATCTTCCTTTATCCACATTAATCTCCTAATCTTTGTTTATGCACCCTAATCCATCCTAATCGGTCTTAATACCCTTTAATCAACCCGCCACCTTATTCCACCATAATCCGCCTTAATCCTCCTCCACCCACCTTAATCTTTATTCATGCACCTTAATCCTTCCTAATACACTCTAATCCACCTTAATCTTCTTTAATACACTCTAATCAACCTTAATCCTCCCTAATCCGCCTTATGTCAATCACTAATGATCAATTAACTTGGGTAATCGTTCTCATTACAAGGGTGCACATGCTTTGGGTCACCTCTAGCTTTCCTTAGGTCACGTGATACTTCCAGTTTACAACGCGACCTTGAAACAGAGATCTAAAGGCTTTCGCCCTAAAACTTAGAAAGAAAAAACTCAGTGTTGACTAGCTAACGCTCATCACCTGCAATACCACGGGTATACTTGCCACTAACATTTTTTTTTTCAGGGCGCAAAGCAGAATCTATAATGCTCCACTTCCGACTGAATAACAACAGTTGGCGACGTGCGAGGTGATGGAGCCGCCCAGAATATTAAGCATACTGAGGTCAACCGCAACGAGAACGCTGATGAGCAGACCAGAAGAATGAAAAAAAAAGGAGCATTACGGGATGCTTTGCTACCAGCTATAAGAAAGACGCCTCAGATCGCCAACAACGCTGTTGTTTGTCGGAACAAAGTTCTTTCGGCCAATGTCATGCAGCCACTTCTTTCTGCGCTAGCCGTGACGCTTTCCTTGTGGTATCATAAAAACGGCATAACCATCTTCAGGCTTCTTGCTGCAGTTTGCGCAACAGCCTGGCATAGCGCTAGCACATAGAGCAGGAAACACAGCGTGTAACGTTCGCTACGCCGAGCTAAAGCGCCGAGCCAGCCGTGCTCAGGAGGAAAATGGCGCGAACGAAAAAGAAAAACACAAGCAAAACACAAGATCTGCGCGTTTCCAAGGGCAACGGCAGGGAGACCGATCGTCGTGCAGAAAAACGGGGGCAATACTCTTTGCCGGGGGCGAACGCACAAGGGGCGAGGAGGAGGCGAGGAAGAGGCGAGGAGGTCGCACGGCGGCAGAGTTCAAAGAGCGTCGCTACTTTCAAATTATCAAGGAACTTTAGGTTCACTCGGCCGCGCGCGCCCTCTCTTGAACGCGAACTCTAAGTGGCTTATACCTTTGCGAGTGTTGTGTTCTCTCCGCTGAGTTTTAGTTGATGTGATAGACAGCACGAAAGTCACTTCGCTCTCTTCTGCTGCCGCGCTTCCTCACGCCAGCGTTTTCACAGCGAGTGTCCGCTGTCATCGAGTGGGATATATTCATGTTTGCCTGTGCGCGCTGACAACATGCTTGTTAATTTAGTTAGTAAGCGAATGTGTCCAAGTTTAGACAGCCGATCAAGCTACCATTCTTACTTCGTATAGCTGTCTACTAATTCACTGTCGCAACCGATGCGTCGCCTTTCACAATGAAACTGCGACTTAAAAAAAAACACAAATTCAGTCTCTGGACCAAGATAATCAGCAGCGTATGCATGTTGTTCACTTAACGTGCGTGCAGACACTTCATGGCCCACCTTTGCGGGACGCAAAGTACAGCTGCGTCGTGCCTGCTTAACACAGCGCGTGCACACACCGTGGTTGCTTGGTGGATTCGGTGTTGCGCTGCTAAGCACGAAGTAGCAGGATCATATCCCGGCCACAGCGGTCGCGTTTCGATGGGGACGAAATGCAAGAACACCCGTGTACTTGGGGTTAGGTGCACGTTAAACGACTCCAGGTAGACAAAATTATTCCGCAGTCCCTCACTACGACGTGACTTATAATCTGATAGTGGTTTTGGCACGCAAAACCCCATAATTATTTATAGAACGTGCGCTTTAACAGAGTCCAACCGCTACTTTCTTGATATTGACATAAATAAAAGCAGTTGCTGCATGAATACGGCTGTTCTTTCACACGGAGAATTCCCTGTATTTCAGATAGCAGCAAGTACTCATTGCGACAGTGCTGATCATACACATGTAGCAGAAAACAGTGCACGAACTGGTGCTTACTTCAGGTGCATTGTGCGTCAGACCTACCGAATTGCTGCGCGATGAATGGAATTGCTCTCTGCTTAGTACAATATCTACCGCCTGGCTATACGACATCATCGAATAGCCTATACATCGTGTTTCTGACGACTCCTGCCGCAGTAACTCAGTGACTTTGGCATTGTGCTGCTGAAAAGGAGGTCGCAGGTTGGATTTGCGAACACGCCTGTCGCATTCCTACGGGAGCAGATAGCAATAACATCGAGTGTCATTCCTTGGATGTGCGTTAAAGAGCGCAATGTTGTCAAAACAATTCTGGATCTGTGAACTACAGCGTTCCTCATTATTCACTACGCTGATTAGGGTGGGTTTTCCAATAGCATATTTTTTGTACACCTCGCCGCACCTTGCAGCTATGAGCATGCTAGCTAGTTTCCATGTCATCCGAGCTTGGCAGGGGAGGAGATCGAAACAAGCTAACGCGTGCGAAAAGGTGAAACTTGCGGTATTTGCAATACCGATCCGGTATGTCCGCGAATGGCGTGCATCACTGGCGAGCCTCACTGTTTCACAATAAAACCTAACCACTTAGTGCAATTGTGGGGACATGAAACACATTTCGAAATCCTTATTTTATTATGTGCTTACAAAAGATTTATAACTCAGTTTTGCAGAGAGGGCATCCCTGAGGCGGCCAGCAGAAGCTCTTCAAAATATTCGTTGGTTGAACAACTTAGACGTGCTGACAAAATCACACCTGCTTAATCGACATTGCAGAATAACGCAGCTGTATTGCCATTGTCGTCGACGCAGGGTGGTTTCTCAGCATGTGCAGTCGCCTATAGTTAAAAGCGGTGTTGTTGGTGGCAATTAACCTTTAAATAAATTGTGTGAATGTGGTTGAAAATTGGTCAGACAAAGCCAAGTTCTTGGTTAAGCAATGGCTGCCGTGAATAATCCCTATAGCATAGCAAATGAAGAGTAAATAATGAAGAATGATATGCAGATGTTGAAGCAGGTTTCTTCTTTTTTTTTTTGCGGAGCTCTTATGCACGTTAATCTTGCACTATTTTATCTTTCCGCCCCACCTGAGTGGTGTCGCCAGCTCGAGCCGCATGCTGTTACTGATATAAACGTATATTTACTACCAACAACAATTACAAGAATTGCGTATTTACGCACACGATGGACAACAATGAAAAATCGACATAAAGTGACTCAGCTTCAGATGCGTAAACACAACTAGAAATAGTTATGCGAATCCATATGCTAACGTGGGGATGTGGCGTACTGGTAAAGTATTGCATTGTCACGTGATGCACGCCAGGTTCCATTCCCACTATATTCATCTTACTGTCATTAATTTTTTATAATGTGGTTGAAGACTGTGTGTGAGAAACTTCCAACAAATTTGTTTTGAGGAATTTCCTTTCCCTGCTAAGTGTTCCATTTAGCCGCCTAATTCCGGAGCCGCTCCTTAACCAGCGCTGCTTCTATGTTAAATAACGCACCAACATTTCGTTGCATGTGGCTCGTTATTTAAGCGGCCCCACCTTTTCAGCGCATGCGACCGCTTAAAATGCGGGCCGCGTGTGGCAAAGCTTTATATGAATCGGCCGCATATGATACCTGATCTATACTTAGAGGGATAATTTTGTTCGATCAACTTTCCAGCTTATATGCGTTGTTTGAATACGGTACTTACTGAGGGCGCAGGCTTGAATCGTTTCCCCGTAAAAAACATGTCTCGACATCATGAGCAGACATGTACGCCACACTAAATTTATATTCTGAGAGTGCCAGCTTTGTAGGCTTCACTTACCTGAATGTGCCACAGGTGCCTGTCTAAGGGCACAGAATGAGGGGACATCCTGCTGGATATGCAGTAACTTGTACAGGCGTTATAACTTGCACACTGATGTTCTCGAAATAAGGATGGATGTCAGGCTGGTTATTTGTATGGAATTTCTTGCAGCAATGGCACACGCACGTCGCCAGTGCTGCGGCACGGAGAGACTAACAGTGAACGTCAAGAGCTAAGTGCATAGTAAGGTTTTTTATGGGTGAACTATTTCTAAATTTGCTGTGCACTGAAGGATGGAGTTCCTCCTAGCGGTTTTAGCTTCCTTGTTTGGACTTCCCTACTCCTTATCTACTTAATTAGTATCTCTGTAAAGCAGGCCGTTCTCACCAGTTCATGTCAGATTGCTGAGATTGTGGATGGTGCTGTACTTTTGCTGGCTCGCTCTACATTCGCACCTAAATATAGCGCCGGCTGCCGATTCCTGGTGCGTGTTGAATATCAACAGTTTTCTGAACTCCGCTTCGTCTTTGCAACAGTCACCTGTCCTCACAGAGCCTTCCTGTACTCTAACGGAGCCAATGTACACATGTGTAAAGTCTAGGCTTTTTTGTGCACTTGCTATCGGGAAACTAGTCAAGTTATACTGGTGAGACAGCAGGTGCTTATGTCGTTGTATTGTTCCATCATCACTACTCATTCTCCTCTACTTCACTGCGGTTTATCCTTGCCTTTAGCGCTAGCGTGCAGTGCGGCCAGTCTCTCGGCCTTTTCTTTCATTAGACTCACTCACTTTGCCTCTTGACTACCCCGGCTTTCATATGCCTCGGCCTTGTTTGCTATTGTATGCTGTGCCAAGCGCTAACCTGTGCTTAGCGAAGGGACTCTTTAATGAATCGGTAGTGTGTGGCGATGGGATGGTTATTGTTTCGTGGCGTCTCAAGTGTGAGACAGTGCAGTAAGATGAGGACAAACAGGGAGCCAACGCATCGCTTTTGCTGTCTTTCTTCCAGTTTGTCCTCCTCCTGCGGCGCTATCTCGCACTTCAGAAGCTGGAGTGGTTTCTTGGGTGGCACGCCTACAATGCTACTACGGTGAATGCCAGGATAAACGAAATTATAGGCAGACGACATATCACGGAATCAGAAGGCATGCGAAATACAAGTGTCTCGCAGAAAAGTTAAATGAACAATTCGTAACACAGGACGGATAGATACCATTAGTCTATTGACTAAGGATATCTTGTAGCTTAAGATACTATGTCTGAAATACAGGCGCAAACAAAATTAATTGGTGCACGCGAGCTGTGGCTGAACTACATACCTTTTAACAGCCTCAAGAGGAAGCTAAGAAACCAGTAAAGCATACACGCATGCCGGTGCTTTGTGATACAACCTAATATAAAGCGCTGTAGTATAAAGGAATCAGTTGCCACGCAACGCCAGATACTCAAATAATTGCAGATGCACGCAAACGTTCATTTCGGGCCCTTATATTTGTGGAGACGTGTCACCTTTACTTTCACCTGGCAACATAGCACGCCGATCACCCACTTCTACAAGCAATAAATATAGAGATGGTGCTCACGTACACGCCACAATAAAGTGCTGCGGAAGTAATGTACCAGAGAAAAAGCCTTCGCCAGCAGAAGCTGAGTATCCTGTATCGATGCTATCCATTCCAAAGGTTTCAACCAAAGAGCAGAGAACCTGTCGTAAATGTGACCTACCAGAAATAGCTGTAAAACCATCAACACAGCGTTATATCTATTATCTAATATCATAACTATTGGCGTACAGCAAGTGCCACTTCAATGAAATTCAATCTTGATTTGCCTAACCTCCCAATTGTTTGCAAAATTTCACGTCTTTGTCTATTTCATGAAATCTATCATTAAAATCCCACTTTAGGCGACTCTCTTTTGTTACCACCATTATACAGTTCTTGCAGAAATGACCACCATTTCAAGGCCTTAGCAGCATATTAGGGTTACAACAACAAGAGGAGTAGGTGATATCAAATATATATATATATATATATATATATATATATATATATTTGATACTGCCCACTCCTCTCTGTAATGCCTCTGCACTGAGCGAAAATAAATTAAATGAAATGTAATAACTGCTTTGGCAATAAATTATGCTCACATGTAATAAGCCATCGCACTCTCTGAAGCTGGATAATCAGCGAAACTGTTTAGCTCACGACACAGAGGTTACCCAGCATATTGAACGAAGGTACGCACATATTTATTGTCATCATGTGCGGTCATCGTGGCGATATAAGTACGCGCAAAATTCGCATATCACCTGTGTTATTAAATGTGTCCGTCGCGTAAAACAATGAATGGCACATACCCCCTTAAGCAATGGTTCATACCACCGTAAATAAAAAGAAAAATTAGAGCGGCCTCCTCATTATGACGACAGAAGATAAGTGAAATTGTACGCTGGAATAATGAGCAGCAACGAAGCTAGCTGTGGAAGACGACGACGACGAACGCGTGAGCATAGGCACGAGCGCGTTCGAGTTTTCGCGCCGAAGGGTGCAAACGAGCCAGCTGTGGAAGACTCGTGGTAAGGTTTGTAACAGCGCACCCAAGACAAGGACAACAGAGAGAATAAAACGACGACATGGGGCTGACTCTCAACTGATATTTTATTGAAGATATGTCTAACATATATATATATATATACAGGTGCAATTTGATAACCATGACATGCATAAGATACAGAGATGCGTCGAGGCGACTGTGACAAACTGAAGCATAATCAAAATTGACGTAGGTAACGCAGTTCCTTGTCATGAAGAGTGATAGACGGTTCCCTGATACACGCTTTGTCACTAAACTTTATATTGTGAGCTTCGGCGATTTCATTTGTCAATTGGCTTACGTGTTTAAAAATGACACTAGTTTTTTTTTTTTTTTTCTTTAGTTCAGGGCGACTTTCTGCACGACTTTCAATGCTCCGGGAGATGAAGTGGCGCAACCCCTTGAAGAGATAGCTCATGTTTCCGAAGTCGAACATTCACGCATCGCTTCGTTTGTCCCACGCACTCTCGACCACAAGACAATGGAATGGCATACACAACCTGCTTAGCACAAGTGATGTACCTGTTCAGATGTTTGACAGTCCATTTTCCCTTCACTTGCTTATGCTTCAGCAAATTATCAAAAAACGGGCATATGAGACCTATCTTATGTTTCGCAGAAAAACGAACATCAATCTTTTACCTTGAACCAACGTTCTTAAGCCCATGCACTAGCTTGTGTACAAACGGTACAACTGCGTTTTTTTTTTTTCTTTTTTCTTCTAATTTAGTTTGAATACCTTGGTCATTTATGCCCTTGACGCCGCGAACTATACTTTCACTCACCGATGAAATGATCGCTTCGGGGTAACCAGCGTCCAGTAAACGATTTACCTGACCAGAAAAAGGAGCCTCCCTCATATGAAAACACGACTTTTTTAATGCAGCATTTAGGATAGTCTTCGCTATAGCCCGCTTCACTACTTTATAATGACCGGATTTATAGTTAAAAATGGACTTAACCGCCCTGGGACCATATTTACAGCACACATGACCTTTACCAAACATTATTCTCAGGTCAAGAAACTGCAGTTGATGGTCCTTAGTGACTTCGAAAGTAAAATCAAGGCCCATGCCGTGCTGCCTGAATAACGTTAAACTTTCATCAACACCTTCGGCGTGAATGTCACTGGTAAAAATATAACGAAATCATGAACATAGCGAAGAACCCTATCGGAAAGTTTAGCAAGGTGGCTCTCTAATGGCGTATCAATATAACCTAGAAAAATGTCACTAATGATAGGAGCTACGCACGAGCCAATGCATACCCCCGATGTTTGAATATACAGACCCCCTTTCCATGAAACAAAGGTATATCTCAAGTAAAAGGACAAGAAAGGCTTCAACCGAGATACCGCAACCATTGATGAAGGCTTGTTCGTCATTGTCACGCCCTATGCAGTCTTTAGCACGTTTCATAACCTGGGCATATGGAAGGGAGTAATATAGATTTTCCATATCTACGCTGAAGGCACACCGAATGTTGATCGAATTGTCTTCCAGGTACTTGCACACATTATCCGAATTCGCTATCCGGAAATGATCAACTATTTTCAAGCTCCCTAGACTCCTCTGCAGAAATTGTGACGCCCTTAACTGCCAGCTGTCCTTTTCCGAGACTATGGCCCGGAACTGAATGTCATCCTTGTGCGATTTCACCGTAAAGAAAACCTGTAGTTCCAGAGTTTTTGTTTTCTTTACGCTGCCCGCTAAACGTTGCAAATTCATTCCTTCCAACAAAGTTAGTGCTTGCTGCTTGACGTTCGCAGCTTTAACCTTTGCTCCTCTGAATTTTTTTACGAATTGCATCCTCAGACTTTTGTGAATACACATCAGAATTCATGACAACGGAGTGCCCTTTTTGTCTGCTACTAACACATGTAAATTCTTCTCTCACAGAAAGTGAACTAAGGGCCTAAGCACGTCCTTGCCGCCCCTCCCTGTTCATGCCCCAGTAATGGCATCTACACACCCCAAAACACACCTTGAACGTTCGTCCTCTTTGGCGCACCGAAGAAGACGACCATGCTCGAGCCATTGACGATGACGATAGTTGACGGTGATACGATAATCAATGACTGATTGATTCATAGCCCCTTAATCAAGGAGCGGCAATAAAGCCAGCTGTGGAATGAGACGTCGACGAACGCATGACCAGTGGCACGAGCGCGGTCGCGCGGTTCCGCCGAGGGACGCCAACGAACTAGTTCGCCGGTTGTTCGCGGACGACGGTGATGCCCTAGCCATATACAGTTTCGCTGTAGAAAAAATCACCGACGATTACGATACTGCGAATTTGAGCGCAGCTGCTTACGTGTTTTCATTTCGTGATATAATGGCTGGCGCGTACAATCAGTCTCGTGCGGCACACTGCAAACAGAGCGATGTGTGGCACGACTGCCTCGATAATCGGGAGATTCCGACGCAGCGCGTGGGTGACAGGTAGGTCCGATTCACAGAAGCCGCCGCCGACAGACCTCCTCGCTCATGCGCGCGCTTTGTTTCCGTACATACAACCGGCCGACTCGTTCGCTGTATGCCATCGGTGGAGAGACGAAGGTGTGCTACTCCGAAGCCACGTCGTATTCGTCGTCCCCGCAGAGCCCGTCTTGGGCAGAACTACGCTTTTCTTGTGACGCTTTAGCCATACGCTCCTCCTCCGCTTCCCTCCTCGCGTTCTCTTCGCTATCGCCATCTTTCATTTCCCGCTATGCTCAGCGTTCGCTCTTTCATCATTTGCTGTGCTCTTTCACTCGGTTACGCCGAAGGAGGACGTCGAGGGACGACGCCGATGCGAAACTCAGAAACGGGCGCCTACGAACTGCCCTCTAAAAATACCACCTATATGAGTTTAACAACATTTCCCTACCAAACCAAACATGATTTGCATTAGGTACATGTTAACTGGAGTGGAGTGTCCTTCAATTTTTCTGAAAAAATGCCTGTACTCTAAATCCACTCGCGTACGTAGCAGCCGATCAGGCTCCCGAGTGTACAGCTAGTCGATGTTAAGCCAACCCGAGAACACACTGGATAAACCCTCACAGTAAAACCAAAAACAGCAAATGACTAGAGCACACCATTATCTGTGAATTCAAGGCTTGACAACTCTTCTTTAGAGTTTAAGAAGGTATAATGACCTGAAGGCATAGCAACCTGCAGCTGGAACAGTCAATAAGATGCGGCTATTTCGACGTTCAGCAATGAATATACAGTCTTTTGAAACGGCGGACTATTGCCACACCGATTATAATAGAAGGCAAGAAAGCAGTCTCCAGTATTCTGCACTTTAAGACGCGCATCGGCCTGCCTGTCTCCATTATCTTGCATGTTTCCCTTTTCACTCTTTCTTTCGGTGGTGCGCTGTTTATCATCGTGAATTTGCGATTGTCTCTGTCAGACACACCGTAGTCTGAAGTCCAATCTACTACGGGGTCATTAAATGGCCATGAGTCCTGGTTAGCCATTCTAGCTTTCTCTTTCTCGGTCGCTGAATCGCTGTCTACAGCAGCTGCGGTTACCAGGTTTCTAAGGAATACTATAGCACAAAACCCTTGATGCAAGAGCATAGTCTTTCCTCATTTGGCTCTGGCAAGGAAAGCGCGACCTGTTTACCGCCCCATGTGAGCCTCGGCTTACCGACAGTGGCAACTTGCTGTGTTGCGTAAAGGTGTCGCAAAATCATTAGGCTTCACAGTAGTCAGCATCAGTGTTATTATCTTTCTTGTGCTGGAAATGCGTTGCATGTTGATAACTTATTTCAAGCCCAACACCGGATGTGTTTCAAAACAAAACAAGAATACTTTATTGGCACAACGCCAAACAGAGTACAGGTAATTTCTCGAACAGTCGTACATTTCAATAGACATGTGTTACTCGTATTTCACCCGACACTTTAGAGTAGGCGTGATGTGAGCAATTTTCAGACATAAATATATGCGTACTCGCTCACGCTTCGACGTAATATTTACAGGAGTAAGCAGATGTCAAACAGGGATCATAAATATTTCTGTTTTCACTTTCGCGTAACTCTATGACTATATATTTAGCTCGCTGTGCGTTTAAAGGATGCCGTAGAGGCGACATCTCGATTTAGTAGACTGCACCAACAAAATTATGAATATAAATAGAAAATGCATGTGTTTTCTAACCCACATGATAGTAATAAATTTACCATTTTAGATGCGTATTTCAAGCTAAAATAATTTCAGCACTGTGCATTTTGGGCAACAATGGACGAAACAATGATAGGATGTGATAGTACAGTACGGTAAGAAATACGGTTAATTATGCTTCCCGCTGCCTGAATTGCACTTAGATCTTCTACAGAAACGCAAATGCCTGAAATGACATCCGTTCGGTGATTCTATAGCTTTCGGCATTAATTTATTTTTGAAGCACTATACACATATAAACATGCCCCAATGCAACTTTTTGAATCCTGCTTTGCTTCTGTCAGGAAACCAGTCGTTTTTCTTTTCAAAACGCTTGTCGCATCGTAAGCGAATCCAAAATTGTATACAGCCTGTTTCCTCAGCGATGGCAAATTATTTTGCTACAAGAAACTCAAACAACAATAATGTTGCTTTCGCTATGTCGGCCTTGAAATGTTGCACCCAAAATTAAAACTGCAATCACAATGTAATGAATCTTCACTTCGTTCGTAACCCACCTTGCCTCCCAAGATGTGTCAACACATGATCAAAACTACAACGAATACTTCCGGAAACACCCGCATGAATCAAAATATTGAGTCGTACTTGAGAATTTCATGTCTCTCGCTCACTTAAAAATCCAGTTTTTGCTGTGCCTTGCGACAGAGAGAGGGAAGCATAATCTTCTGTATCCAACATCGAAGACTGTTAGGGCTGAATAAGGAAACCTGTACAGTACCATTATAATGGTGTTCACTCTGTGATGAAGTCTCTAAACTACACAGACGACGCAGGCGCGATAAAATCTAGTGCGTTCGCAAACAACCTGTTTATGAAATATGATCATAACTGGGCCCGTATTTACAAAGTTCTTCTTTCGTAAGTGATCTTTGATACTGGGCAGCCAGCTTCGCTAATTGGTTGGTTGGTTGGTTGGTTTTTCTCTACGAGTAGCTCATACCCTCTATGGGAGATTTCAGAATTGGTAATTATATGTCGCGTAACTGGGGCCCTATAACGTGAAACAATTCCAATCTATTTTTATTCCAAACTCCTGACGTCAAATTTACGTAATGACCGACGTAAGCATCGGGCGGTAACCCACCGCGTTGTTTGATAAAGCCAATGGAAGGAGATCCTCATTTTAGGCGGTCTTTTTCTTTAAAAGCAAGTAACATTGCCTATACCGAGTAAATTTTGATATAGAATTGGCTGGCCAGAGGCGAGGAGCGCGCTAAAGTAGAGGCGGATTCGATGGGACCGAGCCAGCACAGTGAAAGTAGATAACCGGATGAAGAGGGTGGTGCCAGCGTTTGTGATTGGTCCGCTTCCCTTTACTTAGCTTGCGCTGGTCGAAAATCGTGGCGGCGTTAAACGTGCCGCCAGAACGGATTCGCAACAACGAAAAGTTGGCAGGGAGATGCTGTATACGTACAGAATGGGCTCGATAGCGTTATACTACCATGGAAACATTTCTATTATATGCAAATAAAACCATTCTCCCCGGCAGACCCGAGTAGCCTGTGCCAGAGTGACCGGTGGGCAGCTATCTTTTATTTCTTTCGGAACGGCGTGGTCTCTGGCTATTCAGAAAAAAAATATGTTTTGTTCGGCGTATTAATGCATCCTTAACGCGTAGACGTCACTGTGACGCGATGAGTTTTCAGTGATTTTGTGAGATCGCGTGACAGACAGGCGAAATGGGCGAAGACCGAAAACATTTGACCAATAGCACAGGGCAAATGGTGAGAAGGGCGTCGAATCAGAAATAATCATCATTCTTTCCTTTGGTTTTATCACGCATAATCAGTCTGTACAGGTCATATTAGATGGGCCCTTCTCGCGGTTTTCGGGACGTCGTGTGACAAACAAGCGAAGTGTGGGCGGCCCTAAAGCTTTTTGACCAATCGTGGAGAGCCGACTACAGAATTGTAATAGGAAAGTTTGGAATAGCTTTACGTCATAGCGCCCCTGGATAGTTTGGAATCGGCTCTTACGAATAATTTTAGCGTACAAACATTTTGTGAATACGGGCCCAGGGGCAGAATTGACGAAGCTGTTGGTTCGTAAGTGCTGTCTTTCACTGGCTGATGGCCTTCACTAATAATATGTCCTACATCATGATTGGCTGGCACGAATGCTTTTAGCGTAAGAACGTTTTGTGAATACGGGCCCAGATTTACAACGAGTGTTGCAATTCACTCAGTCACCAGGCTCGAAAATAGCCTAGTTTACCATATCACACTTTAGGTTCTTGTTTGCCTGCCCTGTATGCCAATTATCAAGAGGAAGCTTTAGCTCGTGCACTCGTAGTGCTATCTAAATGCACGGGAGCAGAGAAACTATTTTTCATCTGTAACCACTGCAGCGATTTAGATGATATTTGTTGCATTTAAATGAAGAGCCTAAAATACAAGGACAGGAAGCACAATTTTTATTTAGGCTGTCAGCTTTTTTTTACGAGAATTGTTGCAAAGTGCAAAATTAAAAAAAAAAGCGCCAGCGTCATGCTTACAACTCTGTAACTGAAAAGTAGCTAAATATTTTACTCTTTTCTAAACTACGACCATCAATACACGTAGGGCAA
Organism: Dermacentor andersoni; assembly: GCF_023375885.2. NCBI lineage: Eukaryota > Metazoa > Arthropoda > Arachnida > Ixodida > Ixodidae > Dermacentor > Dermacentor andersoni. The sequence goes on along the minus strand of NC_092815.1, from coordinate 155,448,669 downwards.
CCAAACTTGATACAGTATGCATCACTCTCAAACAGACAATTAATTTTTGAGTAGATGTTTGAAAAGCCTTTGTAAGCATTGGAAAATTTTCACGTAAACTATAAACTAATACATAAAATTTGTACATTTGAGCTGTTCTAGGAGAAGCTTTACAAAACTGCGATATCTATTTACTACGAACGGTTACGTTTGTATAATTCAATGCTTATATTTTTTAAACCTACTAAGTTTCCAATATCCTTGTAAATGATTCAAAGTTCTAAATCAAAATTATTTTCCATAAAGTTGCTAGGAATCTAATTTTCACACATTTTGCTCAAATCGGTGCAGTGGTTGTTTTAATAAAGTATTTTTGCGTTTTACATGTATTTTAATACAGAAGTCGGTGTTGGTTCTGAGCTAGAGCTTCCTCCTAAAGCATTACGCATGACGAGGGAGCACCAGGGTGAGGAGCAACATTCACGCCGTTGTACCTTTTATGAGCGCTCTTCATTGCTGCTATGAAACTAGAGGCTGCCATTCGGCAACGCGACACACTTCTATGTACAATTCACAGAAATGACAGGACGTGAGTAGGTCAACGACGAAGGAGAACGACGTCACACCAGTGGCGGCAAAGGTCAACTCGTGGGCGGCATCCAGACAAATTTCTCCTTGCCGCCATTAACGTGTACTCATGTCTTTGTACAGTGAATGCTCGTGAAAATGACAAGAAAAAAAAACACCGTCACATGACACTGATTCTAGATCATCTACAGTACCCTGTTCCCATGTAGCTTTCTTTTTTTCTTAGCGGCCGAAGCGCTCACCTATATATACATACATGATGACGAAAATCTGCTTTCATTATTTATGCCGGCGTCCACCCAAACGACATCGTACTGGATGTGCCAGATGTATTTGTTTAGTCAGCCCGCTTTTTCTTTCATTGTGTGCTGGTAGTAATGAGAAATTTTAGGAAACGGGATAACTTTCAACAGCCGAAACGAGCATCGACGCATAAGTATTAACACTGGCGTTTGCATGAAAGTGCGGTCTCTTCGGTCTCTTCGGTGTCAATCTCCAATTTGATGACTGAGACCAGTTCAATGTGACGACTACGTAAAGAAAACTGCCAAGTTCGCGTTCGGTTAATCCACTTTAATGTTTTGAAAGTAGCGTCCTGAAATTATAGCTGCCGGGTAAATTTTCTAAACTAGTATATTCTGAGATACGAATCGGACGTTACTAATGCCGCCATGATCCAATGAGGTAAGCTTCCTACTTTTTTATTTCTGGTACATGCTTTACACCAACGACTTGTCAAACGTAACACAGCATTGCAGCTCGTTTGCGTGATCTCTGATATGTCTTTAAGATGTAATGTAAGTGTAAATATGAGTCATTCAGCCGGTGAAGCCGTAGCCTGGTGTTTATGTATGCGTCCCAACACAGAAAACTAATCTTCGCTCTATGCAGGGAGGATAACTACTCGGCATTTGTCATGCCTAATACTTCTGTTTCAGCAGCGTTCATTTATAATAAGCGCGCAGAATAGATTTTATGCTCCAAACACTGACTGCTACATATGAGTTTCCTTAAAGAAATCTAAATAGGTATTCTACACTGAGCAGTTCTTTTTTAATGATTTCATGTGCAGAAAATTTTTTTATTGCCCCCAAATGTGAAAACTATGGAAGGCGGGTTGTTTAACGTCGGTGTAAATAAACTATTTTTCATACAGGATATTGTACAGGCCGTCGAAGGCTTTTTTTAACTCATTACTCCCTCTTTTGCTCAATAAAAATGATAAAGATTGTTCACGGACTACATCCATTACCAAGTGTTTGCCCGCTGTTAGCAACATTAGGTGGGACCACACGTTACCCGCATAGACGCTTCCGTATGAAGAAAGCACATTATTTCGAACAGCGTGTGCTTTCGCACCTTTGGTGCCGACGGCACCTGTTTTTAACAATAAACTGATTCGCTCACCAACTCTCCATCATTCCCGTCATGCGCTTCAATCATCCGTGCCGCTGGTCTATAGCCTAGCGGCGGCATAAGTTGAATCGTGCGCCATAAACCAGCTTTTCATATATACCTGCAAGTATATTAAAAGTATCTGGCGCATTATAGTAAATTAAGCTCATCGCGCCATGCACAACTTATAATTCACGTAATGGCATTAGCAGCTTCATAGACACGCATTCAAAGATCTGGCATTTGAGTCATGTGTTCGGGTCTCAAAACTGCCGCGTTACCTCTACCATTCCCTATGACTGTAGCTTCAACATATAGATAAAATTTTGTGAGGAAATCCACGTTAAGGGTCAAAAACGAGGTTTGCTCTTTGTAGGGCCGCTTCGATACCGCATACTACTTGTTGGCTGAACATTTAAAGTGCTCTAGAGGAACTCCACTGCGCAGTAATTTTCGACGAAGAAGAGAAATAAAAGTTACGTGACAAAACAGAAAAGGGGAATAAACGTACACAAGATACGGCAAGTATGCGAGAAACGTCCGGTACCTTTCATGTAAATAAGCGAGCAAAATATAGTCCGAGTTAACAATGTACACACCAAGCTCTGTCGCAACAGGAAATTCCTATTTCTTTTCACCGGAGCGCAAAAGAAACTGCGGTCAGCTCTTACTGCTGAACAACTCGTCTTTCAACCGCGTGTCTTATTTTTTTTATTTTTTTGAGACGCGTGCTCGCATAAAATGAACAGAGGGCTACGGATCTACAAAAACGACGGCCGACAGCTGTTCGTTCCTGCGAATGGTTATGCGCAAATGGGAAAAATAAATTTAGCCATTTATAGGCAACGACCCTTTTCTTTTTTTTTTTGTCATCGATGGACTCACGTGAGCCCTGCAAAAGCGAATCGCCAGCCCTCATCGGAGCCTACGCCCGAGTCACATCTCTCGTTACGAAAAAAAAAAAAAAATTCTCATTGTAGCGGGCCAGCCAGTCTTTCATCCCGTTTACACAGGGTTGTCGGTGAAGGGGAGCTGCGCGTACGAGCCGTTACTGGGCCGCTTGCTCTGCTGCGACGTGAAGCGGCTGCCCGTGGACGGCAGGCACGTCGTCGTGGTGGTGGTGGTAAAGCTGACGCAGCTGCCGCGCTGCATGGCCAGCGGCTTCTGCACGCGGCCGTAGCCGAGCGCCTGGCGGCACCGGTCACTGCCGCGCCGCAGGGCGCGCATTGTCTTCCACCGCTCCAGGTGGTGGCGCACCGAGTTTCGGACCTGCGCATCGAGAGAATCGGCGTCGGAGTCGTAGGCTGGTAGCAGGTAAATAATTGGCCTCCACTTCGTAAGAGAGAGAGAGAAGGGAAGACGGAAAGGCAGGGAGGTTAACCAGACTGAGTCCAATTTGCTACCCTTCACGTGGGGAGGGGAATGGGGAGTGAAAGAGGGAGAGAGAGAACTTAGGTGTAGGATGTCTATAGTCGGGCACTCAAGTCTGTTGCCCTCAGGTAGCGAAAAAGCGCTCGAACTGCTTTCTGGGCCAATGAACTGTGAGGCCAGGCTCCCAAGATCTTCGCTTCCGTAAATGGCCTGTCATCCCGTCTATTTAAGGCACACAGGAGAGTCTCGCGTTGATTATCGAAGCGAGAACAGTGGCACAGAAGGTGACTGATGGTCTCTTCACACTTACACTTAGCGCACATTGGTGAATTCCAATACGATAGCTGCAGGAGTTGGTGAATGCTACTCCTACCCACAGCCGACACAGCAGTGTTGCGTCACATCGTGGAAGGTTCGCTGGTAATGTAAGTTTCAGTGATGGGTCGAGGCTGTGTAAATGACAATCAGAGTTCTGTGGTGTATGCCAGCAACCTAACGTGGTTGTACGAGCGAGACTGCGAAGCTCTCTTGCAGCGTCGACTCTGGATAAAGGTATAAGGAGTGTCGGTGAGCCAGCCTGGGCACGTCGGGCAGCGTCATCGGCGAGGTGATTACCAACGATGCCACAATGTCCCGGCAGCCACTGAAATATGATATCATGTCCTCTTTCAGAAGCGCAGTGGCAGGTTTCGTTGATTTGTGACACCAGCTGTTCATAATTGCCACGTCGTAAACTTCGCAAGCTCTGGAGGGCTGCTTTCGAGTCACAAAATATTGCCCATTTGTTGGCTGGTTCTTTTTCAATGTATTCGACAGCAGCGCGAAGAGCGGCCAGTTCAGAGCATGTAGATGTCGTTACGTGTGATATCTTAAACTTGATGACGACCGATTGAGATGGTAGAACAACGGCGCCCATAGAATTTTCTAAAGCGAAACCATCCGTGTAAACATGAATTCGGTTAGCGTATGAACAATGCAGAAGTTCCAATGTGATCTGCTTGAGAGCCGCGGTGGTCAGGCTAGCTTTCTTCACTATTCCTGGAACAGCAAGGTACACAGGAGGCTTCTTCAAGCACCACATAGGGGATGGCGTTCTTGTTGCGGGTGAGTGCCTCAAAGAGTGCCGCTTAGCCGCAATTGATCTGGAGAACGCTGCCCTCGGTCTTTTCTCAGGCAAGCGAGCGAGATGGTGGTCAGGGACTCTGGATATATGGCGAACATGCACCCGGAGTGCGTCGATATCTATATAGGTCCTTATTGGGTGGTCTCTCGCGGTGGCAATTGTTGCCACAGTTCAAGCATTTCGAGGTAGCCCCAGACATGTTCGAAGCGCCTGGCCTTGAATGCTCTGTAGGACATGGATGTTAGTTTTGTTAGCATTGGACAGCACTGGTGTGCTGTATCGCAAGTATCCTAGGAAGAGCGTCCTGTATAGTTGAAGCATAGATGCCACGGATGTGCCCCACGTTTTACCGGCAAGAAACCTTAGTATATGGGAGATAGAAGTAAGCCTCTTCTTCAAATATGTGATGTGGGGGCTCCATGAAAGGTCTCTGTCTATAGTAATGCCTAGGAATCGGTGAGTTTTTGCGTAGGAAATTGGTTGGTGGTCAATAGAAATGAGGTACCAGGTCATGGGCTTGTGGGTAAAGGCGACTAAGGCGCACTTCTCGGTCGAAGTGCTGAGGCCTTGCGCACGCAGGTACGATGATGTTAGGGTCACTGCTTTTTGGAGTCGTGCACGCACCTGGAGAAGTGTAACTGCGGAGGCCCATATGCATATGTCGTCAGCATATATGGAAAGGTTTGCTGCATGTGGTAGAACGTCGGCCAGGCCAAGGATTGCAAGGTTGAACAAAGTGGGGCTAAGAACCCCACCCTCAGGGACGCCACGGCAAGTGTAATGGTCATCAGTTCGGCCATCTGCACTGTGCACAAAGAAAGATCTTTTGAATAGATAGCTCCGAATCCACCGAAACGTACGTCCACCTACTCCATTATTTTTCAGGGCATCAAGGATGGCTTCATGCGTTACATTATCATAGGCGCTTTTCACGTCGAGGAATAGTGCGACCGATATACGCTTGTGGTGTTTTTCCTGTTCTACAGACGAGACTAGGTCGATGAAGTTGTCAATAGAGGAACGGCCTCTTCTAAAACCAGCCATGGCATCGGGGTATACCTTGTGGCGCTCAAGATACCATTCTAGGCAGGTGAGAATCATTCTTTCCATGACCTTCCCAACACAGCTGGACAGCGCAATGGGTCGGTAGGACGCTAGATCAAGTGGCGACTTCCAGGCTTCAGGAGTGGTATCAAGCGGCTGGACTTCCACCGCTCAGGAACGACACCATCATTACATGACTGGTTATAACACTCCAGCAGTCTGCTTCGGCCATCTTCACCTAGGTGGCATAAAGCAGCGTAGGTGATGCCGTCTGGTCCTGGCGACGATGAGCGCCTGCATGAGGCCAGAGCAGCGTTCAATTCCTCAAGTGAGAAGGACACATTCAATTCTGGGAAGCGTGTCGCAGGAACCTCACCCAGAATTTCACTATTGGTGGTGAACACACTGCCCGCAATTTTCACACAGAAATCTTCGGCTATATCGACCTGTGAGCGGCCTTGATGGAGGGCTAGGGCTGAGAATGGGTGTCGTTGCTGTGGAGACGTGCCAAGGCCGCGCATCGTCCTCCATATGATAGACAGTGGCTTGCGGGGGTCAAGTGATTCGCAGAACGTCTTCCACCGTTGTTCCTCCAACCTGTCCATAAGACGTTGGATTTTCTTCTGTATACGTCGAGCGACTCTAAGGTCATGAATTGACTTCGTGCGCCTGTATCGCCTCTCGGCTCTTCTGCGAATCGTTCGAAGTCGCTCAAGTTCCATGCCAAAATCCGTACGTTTTTTAGCGGATATAAATGTGTACTTAGACGATTCCAGTACACTTGTAATAAGGTTTTGAATGGTGCCGGTAAATCCTTCTTTGCATTCCTCTTCCACCTTTGTCTTATACGTTGACCACCTTATATATATGCTTGTCGGGAAGTACAAGAGGAGAAGCTTCCAAATCCAGTGATACTTAAGTAGGTGGGAATATGGTCAATACCATGAGTCAGAGAACCATCGAGCATTTTGACCAAGTTGCCCTGACACCAAGGTCAAGTCTAAGCAACTGCTATAGTTCGAACCACGCAAGTACGTCGGACTGCCATCGTTCATAATGCTAAGTTCATGGTCGGAAGCAAATTCCACAAATTTCCGGCCCCTGGAATCTATTCTGGAGCTTCCCCAAGCCAAATGATGATCATTAAAGTCTCCCGTGATAATCCAGGGTCCAGTAGTCGCCGTCAGGATGTCTCGCAATCGGTCGCCGTCGAACCGACTATATGGGGATATGTAGGCACCGATAAGGGTGAAGGCCACTTTATTCTTTGTAATGCGGAGACACACGTATTGGTTTCCATCATGAGGCTGCACTGAGTGGGGTATGTAAGTCAGTTCTGTACGGATGTAAACAATTACTTTGCTGGATTGCCCGCACATCGACGCCATAAAGGCTTCGTATCCCGAGAGTCTTGGTGCTTTTGACACGTGAGGTTCACATATTACCACTACAGGAAATCGGTTCGTGAAAACGTATTGGCGGAAACATGAAATCCATGATTTAAGTCCTCTGGCATTCCACTGGAAAATCGTCGCGCTACGCACTTCATCACGGAGTGAAGGCAGTGGAAGAGCCATTGTGCTTATGCAAGATTTGCAAGCACTGGGCTCAGGGCATCCAACACGCGCACGGCGCTTCGACCTGTTGGCGTATTCGAGTTGCCCACAAGCGTGCGAATCGCATTTATCAAAGACTTGAGCATTGTTACAATTCGGCGGTCATGCTCTGTCAGCTCATCTGGGTGAGGGGTGGAGCATTGTGGTGCCTTTCCTTGTTGGGGTTTTTTCACAGGGCTTATCCTTGGCAGTGGTGGCCATTCCCCATCCACGGCAGTCTTTTCAGATGCTCCGTTATCTATACACGGTTTGGAAATATTCTGCACTGAGGTTGGAGCAGATTCAACAGCAAGAGGCTGTGCGGCACGCGTATTCTTTGTGCGGAGAGCAGAATTCCTTGATGAGCGTCTGCGACGAGAACGACGTCGCCTGACGTCAGCGGCTGCTTCACGATGAGTCGACCGGTCCCTCACCATTTTCTTCAAGATGGAGAGTTCTCGCTTAACTCTAGGACAATCCTTTGATGAGGCATCGTGGGGCCCTTGACAGTTCGGACACTTATAAGTTTTTGCCTGGCAGTTGCCTGCAGAGTGTTGTGCTGCACAGCGGGAACATATAGCCGACTTTCCACAGACGGCGCTCACATGGCCGAATTTCTGACAGTTTCTGCACTGAAGCGGCTTGGAAACAAAGGGCCGGACAGCATGTCGAAAATGACCTACCTTCACATGCGATGGAAGGCAGTCACCTTTAAAGACAATTTTCACGCATCTGGAAGTTCCGAGACGCGCCACCTGTAGTATGTGGGTCCCATGATTGGCAGGCTTTATCAAAAGTGCTAAAAGTGATCCTATTGCTGAGTGATTGTTCTCCGTCACCAGTATTTTGTGGTAATTCTCGCTTTCTTCCGGGGAACACTGTTCCCTACCCGACGGGAATGGAAGTGGAGCCACCCGCACTCCTACCTGATGTAGCGGCGCCCGCGTCGGCAGCTTCAAGGAAGCGGAACAGCCTCTCGAGCGACAGCGAGGCTACCCTGATAGACTCGACCGAGAGCGACGACAGCTCCGACGACGACTACGTGACTGTCCTGAGTAATAAAGCAAAGCGGCGGATGCTTGGGGCCTCTGTCGACACATCTACTATGAGGACTCCGCAGAGTTCGCCGGAGTACACCATCCTTTTCTTACCTGTGCTACCCTCCGACAACATGAGGTTCCTCAACAGGCAAGTTGCATCGGTTGAACTCGAGAGACTGTTGCCAAATGGCATTGAGGACGTACGAGTCAACCCTCAGAAGAATATTGTCGCGGTAGACGTCGCCCAAGCGTCGGTGTTAGATTCTCTGCGAGCTGTCACTGTTCTCGGTGGCATGAACGTCCGTACCATCATCCCGATGGGAAAAGAGACTACTACAGGCGTCATATATGACATTGATGCGGCCATCTCAGGCGAGGATTTACCACTTCGTAAGCTCCGTGCTTACGGAGCTGGACCTCGCGCTTCGTTCGTAACGATTTGTATAATCTCCTCAAGCTCTGGCAACAGCGTGCCTGTCGGCTAATACAAAGCCGGCGGACCCTGACAGTCAACATAGTTGCGACGAAGCCTATCTCCACGAGTGTAAAGTAAGTCCCGCACTTTAATGAGAGCAGCAGTCCGGGCAAGTTGGTAATCCATTACTCAAGTAATATTGCGCAAAAAAAAGTATGAACAGTCAGAAAATTCTTGTAACATATTTATTTTTTACAATAAAGCAGATGAACTATTAACAGCGGTGTGAAGCACCTTATATACTAACTTATGAAACATGGTTTTACGGCGCAAACTTAGTCTCAACCCAGCAAGATACACTGTACACACGCCGAACTTGAATTCATCTTAGTGCAGTAGACCTACACTCGGGTTTGTTTTAATTGAAGTTGTTCTCTCTCTCTCTGCTGCAGAGCGGTACACAAGTAGCAGTTGCTGCGCAGGGGTGACAGAAACGCATTGCCGCTGCGCACGCTATCCATCACGTTCACACACTTTGCACATGTAGATGTTTTCTCCAGATAAAAGTTCTTCTTTACTGACAGGGGAATGGATGCCGTGCTGAGGCAAAATATGCCTACTTACTTTATTCAATGAGCTTCGTACGATTCTCTTTGATTTTGCGTTCCAAAGGCCCCGAGAATACGGGTTTCAGTGAGCGTTAAAGTACACAGACACCTTTCACAGTGATCAGCTAGGTGGCCTGCCCCCCCTCTCCGCCGCTACAAAAGCTCGCACCGATATACTCTCTGAAACGCTCTTTGACGCACGTGTTCGGTTTCACAGGAAAACGGAATGCGGTACACCACTCCTGTCCGGCAATCTACAAAGCACGTGCCATTCTTTTTTGTGCGCCTCTGTGAAGTGGGTACGTAATTCACAGCTCGGCAGATGCGTGCGCTGAATTGTATATAAATCGGCAGCTTATGCGCACCCATTTATATAAAATACTGTTAGGATAATTTCACGCGTCGCTGATGATCTACTTACCTCGCCATTCAGGAAGCAGTACAGCACGGCGACCGTGAAGCCCTGTCGAATGTAAAGAAAGAATGTGAGCCGCACCGCCCTTTGTAAGCCTATGCATAACGCTCGAAGCTTGTTTAACAAAATAAGACAACAGCTCATTAGTGCCTCAATTACTTACCGATAAGGGGCTTTGTTATTTCCTCGAATGTCTTTTACATCTCGTGGGCGTATCAGTGCTATCAGAGAAGTTGCAGTGCGGGTCCTAGAACAACACTTTTGAAACCAGGGTTTGAGCCATGGCCGAAAGCTTCATGAATGGACACTGTTTACAAATCGTGCGCACACGACCGGTGCCGCTGCCAGCTTTAATCAAGATGGGAACCTAGTGCTCAGCTACTGGACGCCATCACCGCCATGTCTGCGCGGCATACCATTATCAATGATAGGAGCAATCTGGCGTAAAATTCACTGTGCGATTTTTCTTTCGTTCCTATCTTTTTTCTTCTTGAAAAGGCATCGGCAGAATCTTGCACGGTCAACATTAAATTAAGGTTACGGGCCCGGCTGTGGCTGTCGGTCAGTCACCACGTTTACCCACGCGCAGTAGTTACCTGGTTGCTTGGGCGGTGCACCACTGAGTTCGAGGTCGCGGTTTCGAAACCGCCGGCGCGCCCACATTGCGAAGGAGTCGGAATGGCAAAACGCTCGTGTACTGTGCACTTGTTGCACTTTAAAGAACCCCAGGGAGGCAAAGTTATTCCGGATACTCCACTAAAGCGTGCCGCCTAATCCGATCGTGGTTGTGCCACGTGAAGTCCCCAAATATATTTTTTTTAAATATTCAATTTTTACATGAAAGCAAAGAGCTGCTAATGGTAGACGTGCATGATCTGCTTATCGAACTTCTGCTCTTCACTGAGAAATCATATCCATATAGTATATTGTACGTTGGTTGCGAAAAAAAATCCAAGTAGCCATGAGCTCTCTTTCTGTAATTATGGCCCTACAACGTTCCACGTGTCATCACTGTATAGGGCTGCACAGAAATGAGAATGAACAGAACGATTCGTGGATTTTGAATTCTTCACATTGGTGGACTCAAGGTTGGCGCGCGCTGTAATCGGCACCATCGTATGTAGTAATACATGAAATAACGTTTAGCAGCGGAAAATAAACTACGAACAAAATGAGAACTGCTGCACCCAAAAATTTTAAATCAGCCAGTGGCGTCGAAATTTATCAGCACTGCGCCATTTTGTCGACAATATATTAAACGTTTTGGGAACCTTATTACCGTGGACAAGTCACAAATTTTCCGCAGCCCTGTTAAAAAAATCAAAATAAAACCAACTCGTCATACTCCCTCAATCCCGCTCTTCAAGAGAGTTCGCTGACTCTCCTTGTCGCTGTCGTGCAAATTCGAACGTGTTACAATGGTTCAGTTACGCTGACTGCTGCACTTCTCTGTGACAAAGAATAGAAGCGTGATGTCACTTGTGATTTTCCCTTTCTTTTCCCAAGGAATACGTGGGGCCGTGCACCATGCAGGGCGTTGTTTCGACAACTACGTCCTTCCATGAACCAGAACGTCTCAAGCCCAAACAATGAAACGTTACTTTCCTTCGAGCGCTTCCTAACCTTACGTGAGGCCTCCTTACAGCGAAGGACCGATGGAGGAAGCAAGCGTACTCTGAAAGCTCCCTTCGCCCGTCCTCACGTAAGGAGCGGTTGCCGCATGCCTGGGTTCGAGATTATCTCTTAAAAGCTTTAAGCGAACAGCATTATTCAATAAAAAATGTTGTATCGTCGCACAATCTTTAAATTGAAGAGCTAATATAGAGAAGCGTGGACGCTTTCTTCTAGTTTTGTTCACTAAATTTTAGAAAAGTAGCGCATTATAGTGCAAAACTTGATGTGCTCCATCAACGCTGGCACGCCGCCGTCGTGGAACGCCTAGCAACGCCTAGCAACGCTTTCATGCCGCACGCGTGACTGAAACGAACAAGCCTGGCAAGACGTACCGTGCTCGCGCTTCTCCGCAGGTGGACGACATCGTGCATGCGCAAGCAAAGGTCACGTGGTTAAGCAGTGAGGTGAAGCGCTCGTTCAGAGCCAGGAGCGGCGTAAGGACGCATAAACGTAGCTTTGGAACCACCTTATGCTGAGGAAGCACAATAGAAGCCTTCACCGAGGGCCCCTCAGTAAGGAAGCTTTCAGAGTGACATAAGGTAGCCTCACCGCAATGAAGGCGTCCTTACTGAGGTAAGGAAGATTTCATTGTTTGGGGCCCTCAAGCTCGCCTAACTTTTTTGGCACTGACCTGGTAGAAACGCGAATAAAGTGGCTGCCAACTTTAGGAGATGATGACGAACTAGATGGTGCTCCCTCACGCCACTTTCACTCCATTTTGTGCCATGTTTCAAGGAATTACCATCAATATCATTGAATGCTTCGGGACAGTTCATTATGTTATTGTTACCGCGTAAGGACAGTTCATCTTAGGATGGCCAGTTTTGCCAACTAAATATATTTGTTAGACTGCCCTTTTCTAAGTCTAGGCTCGCCGTCACGTTGCAGGAAACGAGACACTACACGCTGTTTTACTTTCGTACAAGTGTTAGGTGGATCAGCCTTCGTTTTTTACGCCGCAGTCAAAACTAAAAAGAGGTTGTATTTGCAATCGTGGACGACAGTTCCTGGACAGACGCCCACACGGTATGGAAAGCGTTCACTAGTAACCTGACGTCGAATCGCATGGTGAACAGAATGCATTTCGAGAATAACAGTGTAGACAATTTTTGTCTAACCCTGGTACATAAACCAGCGAAAGCAACGAACGTAGCGAATCTCACATGTATTACTTTTTCTCCGTCGACCCATCAGATATATTGACATTTCCTGCTCTAGTACTGTGGAAGATTTTCCATCACTTCAGAAGTAAAAATGTCCGAATATGGTTTTTCGGATTAAATTTTATATTCTTCAGGCGCGAGCATCTGAAGGCAATCTCCTTTATGTGAAATCGATCATAGCTATTGTTCTCTGCTCAAATGAGTTTACAAAGCGAAAATCAATGCTAGACGATGATAACAAGCTTAGCATTCGATAAACAGTTATTCTTTTTTTCCAGGCCATACAAACGCGTCATCTCGATTTCGCGAAGTGTCTACCATCTGAAACACGGCTACACCATTTTCGCATCTCGTACGTGCCGTTACGTTTTGGTGAATAAATTGGATCCTATCGTATCAGTGAGTTTGAGGCGTTATCTCTTTTTTTCGCGTCTTATGACTCTTTCTTTCTGCTGTAATCTTCAACATAAGAATTTGTGCATCACGACGACCGCAGGCGCGGTAGCCAAGGTGCCTTAAGTGGGAGACGTAACGTGTACGTGATAATCTCTTTAGAAACATTGCGCTTATAACACATTAACGCTCGATAATTATGGCGTTGAACGCATTGCAAAAGTAACCGATTCCCTCGTTGCGCTGTATTTCGTGACGTGGCCAATGTACGCAGTAAAAAAAATAACTTAAAGATTCCGTTTGTGCAACATTCAACCCTGCCTGCTGTATTTCACGAAGTAGCGATAACTTTCCATGTGACCTTGCCAGGCGGAAAATACCTGCATGCGAAATATTATCCAAGCAGGGCCTTATCTGGTAGGTTTTACGCCAATCGCGTGTCGCGGTTCATGACGCGTGCCTTGCCCTGAGAATTCGAGACCCCTAGGCATGGTAGGAACACCCGTTATATGGAGGTGCTCTTTCTTTGTAGGAAGTTAGTCAAGCAAAATTTACAATTTAGGTGCCATGCAATTTTCTTTTGTAAGTTACGGTTTCCGCGTGCCAACAAGCGTAGTAGTTTACGTGGCAGCGATGAGATGTAAGCATCTAATACAATTTGCTCATCTACCTTTCAGTTTTTCTTCCCGCTTTTCTTTACCTTATGAGCATTTCGTAGGGAACCCAATAGCACAGTGGTTATCTAACGCGGTTTTCAGTTGAACATATATGTTACCGCCTAATTTATAACGCTAGTGCTCCGAAGCACTGCTGTTACGGATGGGCTAAGTATTTTTTTTTCTTTTCATTTCCGAACACCTTTCCTTCTTTTCACGTCTGCCTGGGGAAAACATTTACCAAACTCTCAATGGCTGCAACTGGATTTTCACTGTCTTCGCCGTAGTCCGATGGTATGTCTGTGATGCAGGAGCTTGCGTTTTATTAGACTGCGAGTGAAATGCGACTTGTTATAATAAGTGCCCTTGTGTGGATTCCAAGTCGCGTTTATTTCATTGCCCATTTTTCGAGATATACTTACTACCCGCACTTCGCTGAACAAATACTTCACAACCGATATGTTTACCTCCGTTGCCAACTATGATTTCTTTAATTGCTGCAATATTGGTATATCATCGGAAACTAGAACATGTGAAAGCTGCTGCTATTCTTTTTTGCAGTGTGGCCGCTAGTACCTACGCATAGAAATGCGCAGTATGTGTTGCAGAACAACAACATAAAAAAAGAGAAGCTAGGCCGCCGTTCTCATCGCATGAATCCAACTATACAACAGAAGTAGAAGCTTACAGATATACAGAAACAGCGAATGAAACGTATACTTTCACGCGGACCACACGACTGACCTGAGTGGAGAGCAGCGTGATTTGCAGATAGGTGAAGATGACCCTGGCCGTCTTGTGCTGGGGCGTCCAGATGACCAGAATGTAGCTGACGCCCAGCAGAGGAATCAACACGAGCAGTGCCTTAGCCGCTTTCCTGCATAAGAGAAGATCAACAAAACTGACTGGGTGATCTAAAACATTATGCAACAATGATATCTACACAGCCAGAAGGGAGACGCAGAGAGAAAGCAATAAGATGTAAGGTTGAAAGGTGAACCAAACGGCTCTCTACTTTACACTAGGAGTAAAAGAAAGACGTACCTAATGTGAAAAGTACTTGGTGGCTGGTAACGCACGCGGATTCGAGAACGGTCAAGCACCCGCCCCACAAATCTCATCCTACGACGGCGAATAAGAAAGCCATCGCCTCTAATTTTTACACGAAATTACAGCTCTAAATGCGAAGTCAACATATCCATTCCGAGTGATGGAAGTTTCTTGGACCGGCCCGTCCTGATCTGCTGGTAGCTCCGCGGCACGGCACTGCTGCCAGTTGTTGAAGATGGCGTTTTCATTGTGCTTCAACACGTCCATGGCCTACGAGAAACGGAGCGAGATTCGTTTTCTATATATGTATACGTAGCAAAGGACGAACGTCCATCGAAATTCACAGGGATATGCAGCCCACTCATTGGGAAAGGTCGTGGTCGGGAAAGAGGCCGTGGAGATTTGCATTGCCAATAAGAGTTCGGAGAGGCCGCTTGCGTCGCTGACTAGCGACACAGGGGCATCTTAAATTTAATGCTGCGATGGGACAAACGTCTGAACCCGTGTGGGGATTGGGTGGAAAAATAGTGTAAGGTACGTATATGCGTAGTTACCTTTATTTATCGTATCTTGGGTAATAAAATATAGGGGCAAAAACTTTCTAATTCACGCTCGTACTATGGCGTTTATCTTTGCTGTCCATTTAAATTAGCCTAATTGTACTGAACTACACACTTTCATGTAGATGCTAGAGGTCAATTCATTCGCATAGGAAGCCTTTCTTTTCTTTTAAACCTTAGTGCTTGCTACTACTGGGGGAGTTCCCATTCTGATAAAGGTTGATCCTGCAAGGTTTAATTAAAAGACTAAATTATGGGGTCTTACGTGCCAAAACACGATTTGCTTATGAGGTTGACTTGATTGGGGGAATTTGGACTACCTGGGGTTCTTTAACGTGCACCTAATCCGGCAAGGTTTCATCTCAGCCTCACGTTTTGTGCTCATACAACCGACGCCGGCCCTTTTATTGTTTCATTATTTCCCGCTATATATACGGGCGTAAAATGCGATTCTACCAGCACTGACTAGTTCGTTGTAAGATCCCCCACTGCGTGAATAGGCAAGCGTTGCTCTAAGACACCCCGACCGATTAGAGCCCTGTGAAAACGGGCACACCTGTAGTGACACTAAGGCCTCACCGGTACTGCTGTGATTCCACCGATGTCGCAGCGCGGAGCTTGGTGATCAGCACCCACATGATGTGGCTGAGGAAGAAGATGTTTGTCTGGAATTTAAAAAAAAAAGAGAGAAAGCAATTTGGCTTTTTGTCAGCAGCAGTTTTACGCAGCACTGCTTCTCCCTGGCCATAAGGCCGTAAGCACACGAACGCAATAAACTTGAAAAACGGCAGTTTTACACGCCACTATGCCAATCTGCATGCAGACCAATTATCTTACGTTTTCTAACGCACTTCTTTCCACAGGATTTGCAACTTTCATAAAGGTACATATAGTTTTCTTTTTCACTGCGATTCCCTGCACAGTATAAATTTCACGCGCCTTGCGAGAAACCAGCTACGTGCTCTTAAAGCTCCCGGATTATGCTTCTTTAACGTGGTGGCCACATACGATGCGATAGGAGGGCTGCTTCGCGGATAGTATGTCAACCGGCAGCTAGCCAACGTGGCGTGGTCGCTACTGTATGACAAAGCATCCCGCCTTCCACACGCTTCGGCACGCGTATTTCAGTCACAAAACCACCCAAAATATTACTACAGATACTCGATAACTCATTGGAGTCAGGCTTACTTCCAAGCAAAGAGAAGTACATTTCTAGAGATGTTTTTCGTTCTCCACGTCTTTTATGAGCAGACAATTATTGTGAATTTTCTTTCACAACTTGGCTGTATGTCTCTCAGCTAGAAAAGAAAGCAATATATTGCGAAGAGTAGTTTTCGCAATGTGGTGCACAGGACTGGGTTTGAAGATCTTGAATTTGCTTCGTTACAGCTACAGTCTGTTGTGAATTGTCATTTACAACATGAAAGGTGCCATAATAGGCACCATTATGTAACACGCCCAGGGGGTATTTAAGGCAACAAACATGAATTAATCAATGAATGAATGCATAGCGAAGTCACAGTGCAGAACATGGGGGTCCGGGCAACTTACCCATTATGTAACACTACCGCTTATTTACTCGGAAGGCTTTCAAGCGATCATAGTCATATCATCGTCGATCCATCCACAGATGTTAAAGTGAACCAAAAATCGGTTGTCCTTTCGAATGCCACCGACTTAAACACCCTGCAAAGCGACTTGTGTACGTTCTACTGAATAGCGTGCTCGCTTACTTGTACACTTTTCGCATGTGAGAAGTATCTTCTAAAGGGACACTCATGCGCGCACTCGTATTTGCCGTCACAACGCGAGATGCAGCCGTTCTACATTCATAGCACGCATCGCATGTTACTATGCGTCTACCACCGCCGCAAACTTAACGACGTAGTAAGCGCACACCGTCGACAATACTGTTCAGGTAGAAATAAGGACTTCTGTGTCTGTTTCGCAATAAGGCACAGGTGAAATAAGTTGAAATAGTGAAATAGCGAAAAAATGAATTGTGCGAAAAGCTCAGCAATTTAAGTATATCTTTTAATACATAGACGCATGCGTTTCTATCATGAACAAACAAGAGACTAACACTTTTGGGCGTGCTCCTACGCGCTCTTCTATTATATTAGCGATATCTGAAAATAATATTACCTTACTATTCATCAATTCATTGTAACTCCTCAGAGAGGTCATGTTTTTAATGTCCTTGGTGTGGCTTGCCTTTTTTGTAGCTTTCTACTCGCTATTCTGGGTTACGGCGTCCTGAATTTCTATCTAAATAAAAGACAAAATGTGGTGATTACCGCATATGTCCACTCTCACTACAAAACCACGAATTACTTGAAAACCCGTCCTGGGAGAACCGTGTTATCATCAGAGTTATGAATATGCACCTCGAAGACAAGTAATTTTTGACAGGATTGGATGTAAAAGCAGACAGTTTTTGCTAAGTAGCAGTTTCAAACGTAGGTTTAAGCTTACCAGTAGGACTAGAATGACGGGTCCAATGAAGATGCAGTCGTAGATGTCCTTCAGCTGCCATATGCACCTGCACCAAAGACGAGTGGTTTGGAAAACGAAAACATTACAGTGGCATGTGTTAACGCAATAGCGTTAAGGAGCCCGCGTCGCCGAAAGTGAGGCGTCCGGCGTGAGACGTCGTATCGGCAAATAAGAGTTCGAACCACGCATACCCAGTCCTTCCATATGATGCCAGGAATTGGTTGAACTAATTAAATATCTCAAGCTAAAATAGCAGAAAAATCGTAAACTATGACTTGTACACAACCTACACAAATGATAGTTCTCGAATTATAATTTGACTATACGAGAAAACATAATTCTGTTACGTGAAAACTACAAAAACCCCTTCGCACACGCAAATCGGCCGCCGCGTCCGCCATTTTGTGTGCGCCAGCGCGATGGGTGTCTTGGGGGCCACGGAGCGGCGCGCCCGGTTCCTTGCAACGCCTCCAGCTGGCGCTCGCCTCCGCCGCATCGCAGCCCACGCAAGAGGCCCTGGTTCCACCACAAAACTCGCCTTCGTGCATAGCATTCGCGGCAAGCATTTCCAGGTAGACATTCCGACTACATAGGCTCCTTTCGCCGGGAAGCGTGAGGAGCAGTCAGGGATCTTTGAATGCTATCGCGTTCCACTCTAAAAGGCGAAGCTCAAGCGTACTCCAATTTCTTTCACAAGATTTTTAACCTGGAACACATGCTTTATTCTTACAGACACTTTGGCGATTATACTACACGTTAAGTTGGATATAAATTACAAATCTATAATTCCCAGATCGAGAGAGATATGTGGAGGGATAAGGGAGCACTGAGTTCAGTATTCGAATAACGGTCTATGGTAAAGAATTTAGAGAAATCATGTGAGGAGAGATGCTTCCCGTCTTTCACCAGTTAGTCAACTGAAGATGCTAATGATGATGGACGGTGACAAAATGAATGAAGTTTTCAGCTGTGAAAGTTACGTAAGACCCACCCAAAAACGCGTGGAGGCCAGTTTGCTGCAATGACGTAGGTCTACATTTGAAGCAGCAACGATTAAACACCTCAAGATGACTGACCAGGTAGAGATATATCAGTTGCCTGAAGGATACAGAAGCTTATCCTTTTGCGAGATCGGTAGTTGTGCTAATGCCGTCTGTGACCTAGCTTTAGTTATTGATGCTCATTGGACAAGCATGGTAAGGTAGCGATCTTGTGTTAATGTTGCTGATTGCACGGGAACGTCTGTGGTGCGTCCCATTCATGTGGTGGAACAAGTTGCGTTGTTCCTAGAGAAGTCTGCATCAACTGTTTGTAGGCGCAATCATTGATGTTGGCTTGTTTTGTTTATTTAAAGAAAATATCTGTCTGGTCAGCTCAATACTGGCCCTATCAGCATAAACAGCCTTTCTGTGGATCATCGATGTCTCTTGAAGACATCAGAACTTTATTCACTGCTCTTGGCTCTCAAGGAGAAATCAGTGCATAATGCGGCTGGTGAGCTCTATCTCCTTGACAAAGCGCAACAACGTGGCTACGTGTCGAAAAGCACAGTATGGGGATGGAAGTCCAGTACAAGAATGCGTTCGGTATAAATTACTGCGAAGGAAATGGAAAAAGCAGGAAATAATGGAGCAGATCTAAGCTTACGAACGGTGGGAAACTCGAGCTGAAATGCCTCGACCTGAGATTTAGCTCCTCACTGTTTTCTTTACTTTTTCTTTTTTGGGGGTAATGATGATCACTGGAAAATGGTAAAGCCAAAAAATACAACAAATGCAATGAAATTGAATTAATAGGACAATAAAATTTAAATAATAAAGGTTCTCAATTAGTGCACATGAGACCCTCAAATGCGACAAAGATATTACAATTTTAAGCGTTATTTAAACATATTTCAACAAAAATTTCCAGTGCCATCACCGACCTATTAGTGCATTTACAAGTATGTTAACTACACAACAAGCATCGCTGATGAATACCCTGGAAAATAAAGGTCTAAACAATTCTGTCAACGTCCCGAATAATCTAATAAGGGCGCCCACGCGATAGTATGCGGCCGATGTATTTTACATAGTTCTGATTTTCATTTTTCGCTAGCGACGAGCACAGCGGCATTCATGCCAGGAGAATTAGTAATTGTGGCTACTTATGCAATACTCACGTGGACTGACACGTGCATAACATTATAGAAGTTACACATTTTATGGTCGACAGCCATTAAAATACCGCTTAGAAACGCAGGGAAACAAAATATTCATTTGTTGCACAATCAAATAACCAAGCGCTATAGTACACCCACATTGTAAGATGATCCGACGTAGGAGTGAAAGGAACTGAGCAAGCGGACGCTCTTGCACGCCTAGCGCTAACATGGGCGCAAAAAGTGAGAGCTCCAAACATCTTTCACAATTCTAAGGATGCCATCCGCAATAATTTTACGGCGACTCAAAAGACTCCACACCAAGCCTGTGTGACCCACGGACTTACTCGGGAAGAGGCAACGCTCTTGTATCGCATCCGAATAGACTCTGCGTAATCCCCGGCTTGGTTATTCAAGGCTGGGCGATGGGCGTGCCCACTCTATGCCTTCTGTGGTGATATCGCCGACATCGAACAATGCATTTGGCTCTGCCCGCAGGTCGACACAGAAATTGAAGCGATGGTCGACAGCCTGCGAGAGAATTGTTCTTTCGCACGGGACCTCTGAAGACGTCATTTTCCCCGGAGGGTTCGCAGGAATCAGGAAGAGAGTGCAACGACTGCTGATTGCTTTCATGCGAGGCATGGAGTTCTTCGACGCGTGGTGACACACCCCTGATCTCAACTACCAGGAGGCTTAGGCGGAACGATTTCCGGCTATGCGTGCCAGTCTAACACCGCTTGCTGCGATACCACCACCTACTCGAGTATGAATGCTGCGGTGTGGTATGGTTAAAGTTATCATGATTTTTAAGAGTCTTAGAACATACTTATATGCACAGTTTTATACACTGAGTAACACATTGGTGCTCTTGAGTATTAGTCAGTGGCCAGTTATGGCACGCTTAGGTCAATACTCACATGCCTCCAGACAGATTTGGATCATTGTGGTTGGGGCTCAGGTACGCCTTGGTGACAGCCCATACTGACACGACGACTAGGGGTATTCCTGCAACAGAGTAACGGGATACGGTGAAAGTTTAAGAACCAGTCACATGATTCGCGAAAAACATTTGTGCATGTACCGTATGTCGGTAATACCGGGTATTTCTCCCTCGGTATACTGAGTTCTTTTGAGAATCGTTTACGGGCGGTAGCACAGTTATGAATTTTTAAACGTGCTGCTTGATGAAATGGAAGTTGTAAGTTAGAGAACTTATAGCGTATACATTTAATGGAAATAAAGTTTTTTAGTGCTAACTTTTTAAGGTACAGAACCTCGAAAGGTTTCATGCAAGTATGGTTCATCCAAGGCTGTATATAAATTTACACTAAGTATTTTTTTTTTCGCATTAATTTTGCCAACGCTAGGATATTGAAATATGACTTCTTGTCATTTTTAATAGAAGCAGAGCTTTGATACTGGCTTAACAGCAATGGTATGAAAGTTATTTATAAGATAAGAGATATTCACTTGAAAATCAAACCAAGGGGCTAAATTAGCATTTTATACAAGTATTTCACTATATTTAGGTCTTTTGAGCCACACTATATGTGAAACGTGTATATGTCGCTTAATTCAGGCCTGCATTATCTGTCGTGGCCATGCAGTAATATTGTTTGAATTCTCCTGCTTGTAATAAAATTAATAAGCAACAGCATCCGTTGTAACCAACACACACTTCAAGTTCAGCAGAATTACTCCGCCTGACTGCCTCGATAAAACCTTTACACGCATAAATCTGCTTTGCACCGGGTACTTCTCCCTAAAAAAAGTTTGCTGCGCTCTTCCTGCCCTTCTGTCAGAGGAAAACAGAATCAGCTGTCGTTTTAGACGGTTAGAAATAAGAAAAACATACGACAAGCCGGTGGCCTGCGTTCTTCTTGCATCTCGCTAAACTATAAACCCCATCCCGCGAATACCTACTTGCTAATAAAACTTGTCCAACCTGAAGGCTTTCTTTTCTTAAACTTTCTTGTAATTACCGGTTTAACAAAGCGAGCAGCGCGTAGGAGAGAAAAAAAAACAGTGCGCGCTTCATTTTTTAGGAAGTTTTTCAACTTTCCTCCGCTGAGAAAGTTGTTTCATCCACGCGCGCCAGCGCGGCTGAACAACACAAGTATAATCACATCACGTGGGAGTACAGCTTCGGCGCCAAAATAAAAGAATGCAGACATTGCCAGGCCGTTGCGGTGAGTTATACTGTGTTCTTTCTTTCTTCTTTTTTTTTGTAGCTTAAACTTTTATGGTTACGGCTCAATGCGGCGGGACGCTATTTCGCCGCCATTGCTTCCGCCTTGAGAAATGCGTTTCTTTTTTCGAAGCCGCCGCAGCAGGATGCTCTCAAGGAGCCGGAAGCTTTCGGGGCGCCCATTAGGCGGCATGCCAGGAAAAGCGATGGCCAGGGATTCAGGTATAACAAACGCTTTTGAAGAAGATAGAGGCGAATAACGAGGAAGAAAGATGGGAAAACGGGAACTGCCAAGACGCTAAGGCGCAAAGAAGCCAGCCTCCTTCCGTGTATTTTTCAAGCGGCGTTAAACACTGTTAAGGGCCTACAGCATTGCGAGCAAGGAGGGCACACTCTATCAGGACAATCACTTTCTTCTCGAGCCCTTCACGGGTGATGCGGCTTCCGTTTCCTGGTCTGCTGAAGGCGACCCTAATATTGAGCGCTAAGGAAGGATACGGGGGTCAGCAAACAATGTCTCGTTGGTTCCCTTAAAAAAACGCACTTATGGAAGCTGCACGGATGCTTGTACGAGCCAAGTATGGCGTCAAAGAAGGATAGAATGACTGCATACCACTTCAATATATATATATATATATATATATATATATATATATATATATATATATATATATATATATATATATATATATAGTTGCATACCGGGTGCCAGGCTTAAAGGAGTACTGACACAAAATGTGAAGTCGATATAACATGTGAGATCGATTTAGTTGGTCACACACGCATTGTCTATAAAATATCAGTGGCGAATATCGCTTAGAACATCATTAAAATCAATTTTAAAGTACGTGCGCGCAGCCAACCGCAAAACAGAGCACCTCGCGACATTGACATCAACCGGGATTGTAAATAGCCAAGAAAACGCTACGTCATGTGGCTACGTCACGAATTTTCGTTGGCTGTCATGCGGCTTACATGTGTTCTTCTCTGCTGTTGCTTGTTCTAGCTGTTGTAGTGGGACGCTCTCCGTGTCGCTGCAACTGCAGTTTTTTTCGTGTCCATCGGGATATTTCCCACACTATCAGCTTGACTGCGCTGCCACAACGTCCAACGCCGATTTGTTGTGTCTTACCATTGATTGTGGCCGATGCGGGGGTTTTGTTGAGGTTCGTCCTCGCCATCGCCGGCCGCAATATCTGAGTCGCTAATTGGCCACGTCTATAGCGCGAGACACATGGCGCGATTTTCCGTGCGATCTGTAGTACGGCGCGCCGTGTGCGACTTGCCGCATGCGGCGATTCGGGACACATGGTACGAATAAGCGAGCGGCGGCCCAGAACCGGCGCCCCTGCGTGGAAGTTGGGAATGCTGCGTAACTTCGAACAGAAAGTGAAAGCAACCGTATTTGCACAGCTATCTTGTTTGAAACAAACGATGACAATATAAACACATCTATGCGAGCACTGTAGACGTGTTTCCGCAAGGCCGCGTTGGCAGTATCGGATCCGTTGACAGCCGCCGATGGCCAAGAGCCGGCAGGCATAGCTCGCTGGGCCATCGAATCCGACACCGGTTGCGCTTGTGACGCGATCGCTTGCAGCTCGTATAACGAAGCGCCTATGTTAGTTGGCACAACGTGTACACAGTTATGTCACGCTTAAATTGCAGCACATTTGATTTCATTGGCGCCGACAGAAGGGAACGAGCATGCCAAGCGAGCTCGCGATCGCTGGGAGACGATGTAGGCCTAGCTCGCCGGCCGTCTATCCCGTGCCGAGAGTCCTTGCGATGCGTCCGCAGCTCGTAATAAAGCGCCTAAATTCGTCAGCACAATCAATGCCTGAACATTTAAGTTTCTCTTAAGTGAAAATACGGTTTGTTTTCCCGGTGCCGTTAGTAGCGATGAGTAAACAGGCCAGTCAGGCGAGCCGCTTCGTATACAGACGATTGCTGGCGCGTCTGCGCTTACCGCGTGCGAGTAGGAATCACGCCAACGATTTACTATTTCGCACAATGTTTTATAACTCGCACTCTTTCGAGGTCACTTTATTCTAGAAGTTATTTCGTGTCAGAAACAAATTGTAGCCCATGTATGTGCCGCCGTCAGCGGCGAAAGAGGTTCGCGTTTCGACCAGGGAGAAAAAAAAAAACAGACATGATCGGAGCGGCGAGGCGCCCGCTCGCCGGCCCCGCCCCGCCGGGTATACCACGTGGCCATGACGTTCACGCTACCGGCGCTGTCATTGGCTGCGGTCGTCCGACCGATGCGGCAGTCGCCCGACAATATTCAGCAAGTTGGTCGCGCACGCTGGCTGCGCGTCAGGGCATACGTCATGGCTTTTTGCAAACAGGTGACCACGTTGTTTACATTCCCGTTTGTCCCGTTTCGTTGCTCTCTGGAACCGAAACTTCGACTGCTCCCTACAAAAAAGACTGCAAATAATTACCTGTCGCGCTCTGAAGTAAATGAGGTTTCGTGCCGTGATTACTGGGTCATTAACTACTTATTAAAGCAGAAAAAACCACGTGGATTTTTTTTGTGTCAGTACTCCTTTAAAAGGTCCAGCATCCGGAACTTTTTCACCGAGAGTTTACAGATGTAAAGTGCTTGGTACAGAAGTTCCTGGTACTGGACGCCCTGAACAACACAGCCCTACACGATCTTCGAAGAATTAGTCGCTTGGCTGGACTATCACCAGAGCGAACAAGCATGGCCGACGCCCAAGCAGGCCGGTGAACGAACACCATCGAAGAAGGCATCGTTGAAGTCAGCCAGAAACCAAGGCAACGTAGCTATTGGAGGCCTGAACCACACATATTCTCACGTAAAACAGATGATGACGTGGATGACTGGATGCGACACTACGAAACAGTAAGCCGGCATAACGGGTAGAGTACCCCTTATGAAAATGGTTATGTCCTTTATGTTTACTGTATGTTTCCCGGAGTTCACAAGAGGAAACGTCCTTTATGTTTCCTCCATGTTGAAATTTGGCCACTGCTTTTATGTTTCCTTCATGTGTCCTCCCTTTATGTATCCCTTATGTTACCGTCCTTTATGTTTCCTCCATGTTGAAATTTGGCCACTGCTTTTACGTTTCCTTCATGTGTCCTCCCTTTATGTATCCCTTATGTTACCGTCCTTTATGTTTCCTCCATGTTGAAATTTGGCCACTGCTTTTATGTTTCCTATATGTGTCCTTCCTTTGTGCATCCTTTACGTTACCGTCCTTTATATTTCCTCCATGTTGAAATTTGGCCACTGCTTTTGTGTTTCCTTCGTATGTCCCACCTTTATGCATCCTTAATGTAGCCCCAGTGATTAAATCCTCTATTTTGTGTAGACATGCTTAGATGAAGTTCCCTGTGCCCATTTTATATTTATGCACTTTTTGTGAGTTTTAAAGTTTTGCATTGGTTTCATTGTAAGGTTACTGTTCCCTACATGATGCAGTATACGGATTGGAACACTGCTACGGCACAGAAATTCATGCCAATTCGTTCTATAGTTACAAACTAATTGGCCTTCATATAATATTTCAGTATAACACTTGAGTACCATTGTACGTTCTTCACTGCAGTGCTGCTGTTGTTCTAGTTATGTCTTTCTTACTAATATAAAATGTAATGTTTGATTGGAAAATTAGGTTATATTAGTGCTTAAACTTTTAAAAGAAAGTTTTGACTATACTTTGTAAAGTCTGAAATTACGAGTAGTTTATTGGACTATCTGCATGTTACTTCAATTTGCCACGTCTGCTCACAGCAGACCTCTGGAATGCGGTGCTTGGATGAGAGCTCACAGGGCACCTGAAAAACGAAACAAAAGCCAATCTTTCTTACTTATTCAAAAATATTCATATAAGCATGAACAGCTTGGCCTGTATGCACAGCTAAGAAACTTGCAGCAGTCAAAAATAGCTCATAAAAACATCAGGGCAACACAGAAGCTTTTAACTAGTTGTTTGAAACAGACTGCACTGTTTGCCAGTCCACTCAGGTATGAAACTGCTCACAAATTATTTTAATCATTACTGCAGCAGCTGCTAAGTAGTACATGAACTGTACGAGTAGGCAACTGGCCAATAGACCTTTGTGTGGTACCTCAAGTATCGAGGTTCCCGAAGTTGAGGCCCTCACTATGCCACGAGCAAAAACTTGCCAGTATCTACCAGGAAAGCTCCCATCGCGCAACGCTACTGTCGATGCCATAAGGTAATGTGGTTCAAAGTTAGCCGCGCACACATTCTAATGGCAAATTGAAAGGCGTTACAATATCCTGTGCATTTTTCACATTTTCACAAAGTTTTTGTAGTTCTTACACATCTTTATTGTCAGTTGCAGGCTGTAGGTGTGCATTCTACTGAACCTTTAGCACGACACTTTACTACCTTCAGCATGCCACAGAAGGTGGGAGGCAAACATTCTGTGTATGTAGCAGCACCTGCTTCACAAGCAAGAAAGGTGTTATTCGTGTGGCGAGTTGTTTAGGCTTTAGTCACACGTACAACCATCATCAAAAGAAACAAACACTGTGTCCATGTTTTCAGCTGAGTCTGGGACATCTAGTTGGCCTTGAAGCCGCCACCATTGCAGCAACAGTCAAGAATGCAGTGGCATTAACCAGAAATAGTAAGACATATTGGACCGCTTACTTTAAACAGACAGAAGTCTGTCACCATAAGAATAGTGGTTAAAAAGCACGGTGTTTGTTGCACACACAATTGTGTTGAAAAAGCTAGCGCTTGAAGGCCACAAATTTAGTTATGATTAATCTTAAGACATACCGCACAGTTATACAACTTTTGTGTGACAGCTTTACTTAGGAGGCTTTCTGCCTAAACCATTTATTTATTTATTTAAAGATACCTTACAGGACCCTAGAGGCATTGTGTAAGTGGGGCGAGTACACTCAAAGGTTATAGAATAATTAGAATACATATGTGAATACATATGAAAAATATACACTGTAAGAAATACGCTAACGTGCAGTAAGGTAGCGTTAAAAAATCGTGCAAATGACAAACTGAAAGCTTTTGAATGCGAGAGGTCAGTGAACAAAAAATTTTCACAAAGTAAAATATGACCAATAAGATTAAAGGGAGCGGGACAATATTTGGCTATAATGAAACAGTACTTAAGGGGTAGTAGCACAATAATAACAGGAAACTCAAGAAAATATAACATGTTAGGTTATGAAGAGCTTGGAAAAATGCGATGCTAGAAGATGTCGGAATTTTTCCTGGTCACACTCATAAGCAATGGCACTAGGAAGATTGTTCCAAAGGCGAATGGCTCTTGGAAGAGCGGAGTATTAAATGAATTAGTCGTTTCATAGATACGCATGAAATTTGACTGCACAGCCGGTGTGACCTGTAATGCAGGACAGATGGTGCTGTATTATGGACATATTTATGAAACAAGGATATTTTTGTTATAGTCGTAACAACGTGAAATAAAACGCGCAGCCCTATTCTGGATAGATTCGAGTTTTTCGATCAAGTATTTCTGATGGGGAGACCAGACGGATGCGGCGTATTCAAGCTGAGGTAGAACAAATGTTAGATAATCCAATTTACGAATGTGATTAGTAGAATTATGCAACTTGCGTCTTATGTACCCTAATGATCTTGATGCTTTGGCGCATATGTATGCAATGTAGGTTGACCATAAAAGAGTCGAAGATATATGAACACCAAGACATTTATTTGACTATCATGCAAAATACTGATGTTATGTGATAAGGAAACGTGGGTTTAGTATGCTTGCGGCTAAAAGAGATAATTTTACATTTAGAAACGTTAAGCTTTATTAGCCAAGTGTTACACCAAATAGAAATAAGTTCAAGATCTTTTTGGAGGATTGCATGATCATCGGCACATTTGATGGAACGATAAAGAATGCCGTCTGCAAAAATGCGCACGTGTGAGGAAATGTTATTGGGTATATTAATGTATATTAGAAATAGTAATGGCCCAAGAACCCAGGTTGTTAAAACCTTTTCGTACAACCATCGAGAGCGCATTATTCACAGTAGAAAACCTCAATTCAGTGAGAGTGCAACAAATAATTACACTATATCAAAAAGTGGCTGTTTCAAAATTGCACCAAGTGCAGTGTGGCTCGAGTGTGAAGCAAGCCTCCCTGTAACATATCGGAAACCTGAGGTGGTAAGCGTATGGCACCACAAACCACAGATGTATACATAAGTTCTACGCAGTACTCCGCATTGTTTGCGTGTCACGGGAAGCTTGTGTATTAGGCAGTTGACAAGTAATAAAGAAGAGAAGGTAAAAAAGATTTGAGATAAATGACAGCATAGGACAAGTTTGTGTTATCAACTGAACCAGTGCAGCGAAACGGAGAAAAAAATGCAATGCAACAGAGAATGCTCTGCTTTCAGCTGTGCTGCCATGGTGGGCTTGCAACTAGTCTACTGGGCTGACTTTTATGATTCAGCAGCATTCTACACCACATTATCACGAATTAAATTTCTGTGACATATAAAGGAGACCCGCTTCCACCCGGAAGCCCACGAGCTCTTGAGACACATATTGAACTTGCCACATTAAAAGGTTAATGGCTTGTTGTTTGCTTTAAAAATTGAGCACTCATACTGTGACTAGTAATTTGGCAGCTACCTAATAAATCAGAATATTTTACTGCCTTCATGCTGGTATTTTTTAGATGAACTATGGTATGCAATACATAATTGTGACTGAGAAAAGGGAAGAATTCAGGTGTGCAGGTATTAGTGTGAGAAGTGATTAATAATAATTAAGGTAACCAAAACCTTCCGTTTCTCTCGGGTGGCTCATAGACACCTTCGTGTTCCTCAATGACGTTCCTAAAAAAGCAATCTGGCTCGAATAATATACAGTCTGTATCGCGTATACATTGCACAGTCACTCCAGCCCTGTTTATATTTATCTCAGAAGAATTTAATTTGGTTACATTGCTTCAACTGAAGGCTCCCTAGATAAATAAAAGATATTGTGCAAGTGATCTGCTACTAGAAATCCTGGAAATGGCACACGTACACAGTAGAATGATTGCACATTACACAAGCATATCCTACAACTCACAGTGCAGCTAGTTTTTTACTCACCTTGTAAAAGCATGCAGGTCAAGTGCATCATTGTGCGATCCAGTATGTAGCAGTGCAGCAGGTTCCTACAGGTTGTAGGCTTGACTCCAGAACCCGCATAACCTTCAACAGTAAGAAAGGTTTAATTTATTGCGACGTGAAACTTCAAGCGTGTGCTTTAGTGTCATGTGGAATTGAAAAAAAAAAGGGGACTCTCACATCAATCTGTGCCTGCTTGAACAGATGTCTCGTAGTTATATCTCACGAGGTTACACTGTTATATTTTAAAATTCAGGCGGGAATAAAACCAGCAGCAAACATCAGAATATCTGTGAAATTATCACCAAAACCTAAATATGTAGAGAATCAAAACAATCGTTTATGAACGGTCTAAAACCTAGGCCGCGATTTTGTAGCGATGCCCTTTCCTATGCTACTCCTTTTCCTCAGTGGTCTGACTGACGCTCCGCCATCGTTATTGACTAGAACCGCCAGCTGTGAATGCTGGGTTATAAGAGAGGCAAACATCGAGTAGAAAGCATCGCAACATAATCGCAGCCCTATTTACGCAGTGCTACAACCCACATACTTTCACAACAATCGCAGGAGCTGACATCCTGTTCTTCAGATCAAAATATTGATGAAAACGAGCGTCTGATTGACATGCCTCGATTAAAAAGAAATTTCGCTGTTGTAATATCGGTCTGTATTTGCCGCGCAATATAGAAGACAAATAAGCGAACACGCCGAAGAACAGAAACAATGCAGACAGGTTCTCGCGAAGCTGGACTTCTAACTGAACTGCATCAATAAAATAATCTTCACATAAGCTAATATCTGCTCAAGTGTAAAACACCGCAGTCGAGTGCCAACTCGCGATGCCCGTGACACATCGACATGCATTACACACGTAACTTGCGGAAATGCATATCTACGGAAGAATTTTGTGCTGGGAAACTACCGAGGAAACAGTAACTTTCAGCGTTTACGTAAATATTTGCCCATTAAGTCCCAACAATCGGCGGTGTTAGCACATCACTGCATAAAGCAAGTAAGCGGTGAGAAATAATACATTTCACAGAAATTCCCCTCGTGAAACGCTTTGCTCAATGTGCACAGCAACGTGGTCAACATACGCTACGAAAGTGTTCTGTTGTCGTTCCACAAAGCTTACTACATGAACCATAAGCTGCGAGAATGCGCGCAAGCGTCAGACCTGCTTACCTTCAATGCGGTCGGCGAACGGCTCCTTTGTCTCGCGGGCACCACGCGACGACGCTCTTCGCGGCGCGAATCCGGTCGAATTGCCGATGAACACCAGCGCACGAAAGCACAACTTTCAACAAATTCTTCCACGCACCAGAATTCGAGGCCACAGTACCAGGTATTTCACGAGCGAACGCGGACAGGCGAGAACAAAGGCAGCTCGGACGGGCGCTGTAGTGCACATAAGACAGGCGTATCACAGGAAACATAAGGCGAATGAATGGCAATACACGAGTCCAGAGGGTTCCTGATGGTTAATGCACACGATACGGATCACAGTTTGTTTAGCCAGTTCGAAAATATGATTCAATTACCGTGCAACTGCAACGAGCACTCTCACCGCGCACACCAACACAACGTGGCCCAACCGTCACACCGCGGCAGCGCCGCGCCGCGGTTAACAAGTGAATTTAGCCTCCGAGATCCACATTTTCTTTTAGAGCGGGCATTTCGTAAAAGCACGGCCTTCGAGATTTAAAAAAAGTCGTAGCTGGAAGGAAGACTGGTATTTAAACACAAATTATTGACTTTAAGGTGTCTTGGTACACTGCCTTGTTCTTTTAAAGTATATACAGAGATTTCAGACGAGCTATGCGCGAACTTTTGCCGACGGACACGAGCCGATCAGCGCGCATCATGTGCAGCTCCGTCTCCTTGCGCTGGCGGACGGTGTGCGGGCAGCCGCGATAGCTGTGAGACCCACCGATCAGAAATTCGGAATCACCACACATATACACGCTTCTTATGGCGCCCAGTGGCGTGTTCTTGAGAATGTCAGGCCTTATCTTGAATAGGTGGAACCATATTTCCTCGTAGCGTAAGGAATAAAGACGACAAAATGAGGCGATGGCTGGCTTGCAGCGGCAGCTGGAGCTTTGGCCAAAGTGAAACAGGCGTACTGCTTGCATGCTCGCGTAGTCAAATACCGCCATACTCCACACACAACTTTCATACTCAGCCAACTCACAATTATAAGTTATTCAGTTGTACGCCCAAGCAAGCATTACGGGATCCGCGCTGCCCTACTTCTACGCCTGCTAATATTGACACAGCAATGACTCGTACTTCTGGTCAGCGCGAAAGCGACACGGACAAAAGGCAGAAACAGAACAACACGGCGCTGTTTCTTAGGAGTGTTTCTTCCTTGTTTCCGCGTTGCTTTTGCGCTGTTGGTAAAGGTACGATGAATCGTAACCAATTCGCCCACTTTGCTATCTCGCTACAGCAATCACATGCAGTTTTAAAAAGAAAGGCACTTTTAGCATCGACCGCCGGTTATGCATTGGTTAGTGACCATACTTTTGTGTATAATCTGTGTGAGTAGTAGAGGAAAGGTATCATGACAAGGCCGAGGGCTGAAAAAAAAAATTGCGTACAAAAAGCAACATGTCAAAAAGTGCTTCGAAGACCACGGTTTTGAGGTGGAGCAGTGGCAGCGTCTCCCAATGTTCGAGTTTTTTTTTTTTCAGTTTAGAGTATCAGAAACGTTATAGATAATCAATTTCAGTGCATTCTTTCGAACTAAGCGTTCTGAAAGTTAGCGGCATGCAGCTCCAGTTCAGCTTTGGAGGTGGCAGCGCTTGCATTTCCTGCTGACGGCTGCAAAGAAATCTTACGAGGGTATTATAGAGACAATCGTAATGTACTTATTAGATATTTATGTGTAATGAGGCTATCATGAAGCCAATATAACACCGCGAACAGCTACTTAAATGGTTGTATAATCATATAAACGGCGGATTGGCCGCGGAGGCGTCCGCCTCTTTTTCGGTTCATGTAGCGCAAGCCATCGAACACTGCGCGTCGTGCCACCGCGTCTCCAGCCGCCGCGCAATTGTTATTTGTCGTGAGAGATTATTCGCTGCATGAGGCTTTGGTGTACGTGTGTACTGTTGATGGCGCGTGGTGATCAATACAGCCAAGATAGATAGGGAGGGGGAGGCAGGTGCACCCCCCCATTTCTTTTACTGTGATACGCCAGTAGTTAAA
Organism: Dermacentor andersoni; assembly: GCF_023375885.2. NCBI lineage: Eukaryota > Metazoa > Arthropoda > Arachnida > Ixodida > Ixodidae > Dermacentor > Dermacentor andersoni. The sequence continues at coordinate 155,416,431 of NC_092815.1, read as the reverse complement.
GTTAATACATCTTTTATGTAGACGATCTATCTGTAGCATGTGTAAAAAGATAATCATTGGGTGCACTCTATGTTACCTGGAGGTGCACTCGAGGGAGTACACAGCTAGGTAACATAGAGTGCCCACACAGGTAACATAGTGCTTATATATAAGCCAGATATATAAATTACGTAGATTATTTCCCAAACGGGAGGCGAAGCGGAGCATCTGAAAGACGCGTGCTATGAGAAGCGTCTTAAACATTCAATCAACTATATTTGATGGTCTAGCTGGCACAAAACTTTCATAAAATTCTTGCATATTAGGTTAAATACTGCAGATTTCTGCATCTGGCTTGCTACTGGAGAATAGCAGGTTGAAAATGTAAGAAATACTTTATATATTAAGAGAATGCATAGCATAAATCATTATATACACCATCCTATTTCATGGCATGCTCAATTTTCCGCACAATATAGGCACAATTAGTGCCGGTCGGCATGTCTAGTGTGAGGGGGGCAAGCAGTGCCTTTTCCCTGAATCTGCCAGTGACTAACATTTAGTACAGATAGATCTAACTGTACTATTTGCAAAAGATGCTCACTGCGCACATTCTGTTACCTACATGTGCACTCAAGTGCACATGTAGGTAACATATATAGAGTGCATGCGCACCATACATGGATTAATGCTCTATGTTACCTACGTATGCACTGAAGTGCACACCTAGGTAACATCCCGCCGTAAACACAAAGGGCACACCCTACAATAATTATAGTAAGGGTTGTTTTCTTGGGGCAAATGAAAGGATAAGTCAAGATTTAGTATTACAATGACTCTGCAGAGTGTATCAATGGCTGTCACACTGTACAGATATATCTGCCTGTGTTATATGTACAGGCAGTTGTTATGTGCACTCTATGTCACCTACATGTGCACTCAAGTGTACACTCAGGTAACACATAGTACACACCCTGTTAACATCCTGCCGTAAACATAAAGGACACATCCTAGAGGCATAATAAAGGTCACTTCCTCGAGGTATACGTTAGGATGAGTAAACATGCGGTACACACAAAGTTGGCCTCCCGGAGGTCACACAAAGGACAAGGAATCATGAAGGTCACATAGGGCACAAGAAGGAAACATAAAAGAAACATAAAGGCAATGATCATTTTCATAGGGGACATCAGCGCAGCTTGTGAACGTTGCGCTTTTTTCTCGCGGGTACCGCTATACTTTGGTTTGACAATCATGAACGCGTGCTCACCACTTGAGAAACTTTTGTCCAGGATCTGAAAGCCTGCTTCGGCGACTCGAATTATGCGGATATGTCGGATGAAAACAAAGTAGAGCATCTGTTAAAAGGCATCGATGAAGACGCTAACAATGTTTAATAAGGAAAGAAAACTTGCACACATCCTTCGGGTCTGCAGAGTTTCGAAAGTGCGATATTGTTAACAATATCGCACTTTCGAAGCTCTGCAGACACGAAGGATTTTACTAAAGTTGGACAACGTCACCACAGTTGCAAGTATGGTCACCGCTGCCTGCGACGACATCGCCTCGATCGTGCGTCGAGTGGTTCAAGATGAGCTAGTGGGAGTTCAGGGAGTAGACGCTGATTATCAGTGCGCGTTTGAGGAGTGCAATCTCGAACCACCATCCTAGACGCGAGAACATCGCTTCGAGCTCCGACCGCCTTTTGAAGAACCCCGCTTAGTTTACACGCGCTTTCGGCCTCTCCTGGCGAATATCTGTCGCCGCCAGTGCACACCAGTCCGTCGTGTCACTACGGAGTCACTACCCTACACCCCGACGTGTTCCTGCGGAATACACGATACCACGACATGCTACTGCAGAATCATAACCAGCGCCTCCGCCACTTGTTACGGATGTAGAATGGATTTATTTACAGTGAAAAGAGTAGTAGACAAGACATGGGGCGGTCTGAAACAGCTGATCAACCATAATCTTCTCGCCGCTTATTCCTCTTCCACGCTCTTCCGGTGAGGCATTACTATATATATATATATATATATATATATATATATATATATATATATATATATATATATATATATATATATATGCGTGCGTGTGTGTGTGTGTGTGTGTGTGAGTGTGTGTAGAACGTAGGGTTCTGAACGAAGAATGTTCCGCCATTTGTGCGTAAATACATAGACCCGCCTCCGCATCTATATTCGGTCAATCAAACATGACAGCATTCTACGAAAGAAAAAGCAGGCGAAACTTCACTTCTTCAGTCTACCAATCAGCACTGGTTTGCATTGGTTGCATCTCGGGTCTGCTATTTCACTGCCAATCATCGCCTCCATAGAAACGTTTTTGAAGTTTTTCACAAATGTCATCATGGCAAAGCTATATCACAGTAGCGCTTGCCGTCATGCCGGTCACAGGCGAACACTCCTCAATGTGGGCTCTTCAAAAGTGGTTCACTGCTGAGTAACTGTGGCTACAAAGGTGCGTTTGCGGTAGGTAGGGCTGATGGATTATAAATAACGGGTTCCTGGCATGTGTACATGCACTGGCTGGTAATTCTTGTTAAATAGCTTCACGACGGAAAAACAGCATGAAAAACTGTACAATAAAAGAGAGGAGAGTACTGGCCGCTGTCTATACCAACAAGTGTGTTTGTTTCACAAGCACAATATATACGGTCACAAACTGCAAGGAGAGCGCTAAATATACAACGGAAAACTGCACCTGATCTTTAAGGGAGAGCGCAACAGTAGCGTCCAATCGCTCAGTCACGGAGATAGCGAGTCGCTTTGTCAGTGAAGGCAAGCGATGGCGAACTGTGACATGAAGGCGTCGTGATTAGGTCTTTCTCTAACTGAGCACTTGGATTCTCTTTTTCTTTTTGTTTTCCATTAAAACTGCACACTCGACTTCTAGTTGGTCTTTTAGTGCAACTCTTTTTTTACAGTGGAGCTGTTAGAAGCTCGCTGAGTTTCTCTTGACGTGCGCAGCTTGGCCGAACTTGGGGAGATTGTGCTGAGAGAGAGAGAGAGTGAAAGAAGAGTATAATGTAGCATCGCGCGGCATAGCGACGCGGCGAGGGTCGGTGGAGCTTAGCGGCAAAGTAGAGGTGCGCACGCGAGTGAGGAACACCGCCCGGATGCGTGCCCTCTCCGGTGACGCGCGACGCAGGTGTGTCAGGCGGCTGCTAGGGTGCCTCGATGTCCTCCTCGCCCACCGCTTCGCACAGAGTGGCGACAACCGCGGCTACTACGGCGATGGCCACGCGAATCGCAGACGCAATTGTAGGCGCCTTTGGCGGACGCCGTACGGAAGCGTTCCCGGCGGTTGTGTGTCTTCTGTGCGGTCTGGCACTACTTTACTGACCTTCCCCTAGCTCCACTGGTCTCTGGTGTTTGCTATAGCAGAGCCACGCATTTTTCATCTTCCTCAGCATATGTACTGTTGCTACGAAAAAAAAATTAGCAGTGGCTTAGCTCGGCTATGCCAGGATATACGTAGCGAAAGCGAAGGCATAGCATGGTTAGCCTTGGTTAACCTTGATTGCAAGTGTAGGTTAGTCTAGTTGTCTAGCTATGTTGCGGCGTTCAGCCAGTCATTCGGCGCGCTGTTCGTCTGTTTCCTGGGCGATTCTTTTCCTCTTCATCTCGTTCCGATGTCGATTCCAGACCTCCTCCTGATTATCAGAATTGTAGCCGTCGATACTGCCGCCTCAATTGTGGTTGCGGCGCGCGCGAGCTCTCCTTTTCAATCCTTCGACAAGTTATCAGGCATGCAACGCAGCTGGCGAAGTGGGCGGAGGCGAGCGCAACGACGAGGAACGCGGTGTGACGGCGGCGGCGGAAAGGCGGGGCGCTGCGCAGCGGCGAAACACCTGTGGCTCGGTGCTACTAGTGGCGTATGCGCAGTAGTGATCAGATAGCGAGAGCGAGAGAAATATCCAAGGCGAAGCGCGCGTTCTGACGTCATGTGCCTTTGGGAGCACCGCCACGGCGAAATCGCAAGTTCGCGGCCTGTAATGCTTTCTCTTTAATAAACACACTTGTTGGTAGTCAGTGCCTAGTACTGTCCATTCTCTCTTCTCCCGTTTTTCGAGCGTTTAATTATTTCTGCCCTTAAATCATAACAACAAGCTCAAGGTCCGACGCTTTTCTTAAACAACAGTTTTTTAACGGCGCCGACATAGAAGAAACATACACATCACAAAAAAATATTGACACACATGCAGCGCTCTATTTTGTTGTTCTTTTTCTGTATCCCGTGTCATACAGTTGTCAAAAATATGCTTTCTAAATATTAAATCCTTGTGTTTATTTGCTACATAGAGTAATTTGGTAAAGCCTATACCATGCTTTTTTTTCGTGATGGCGAGTGATGTCTGAAAAAATATGTTCTACCTTACATACACAATCGCCCATCAGGTGCTATTGGCAAAATAAACTTTCGACTCACCCCAGCCAATGGCTGCGTAGACATGAACACGAACCATCTCCACGGAGAAAGTTTTGACGACCAGTATGAACAGGTACAGGCCTTCGACGAACATCCAGAAGAAGTTGGTACCCATCAGGTAGGTGAGCACCACGTACATGAAACAGGCACTCTGCATGTTAAAGAGATATACCGCATTTATAACACGACCAGCGTGGGCGCAACATTAACGTGTGCGACATAAAACATAATTATTATAGGCGAGTGCGAATATTCTAAATTTTTTAATAATGAACCGAATGTTTCCGTATTTCATCGTGTCCACGAATGCAGTAGCCCTTTTTTGAACAGGCCATCGTATGTAATAGTTCCCACTCGAAGACCAGATTTTTTTAAGGGTGAGAGAAACAGAGAAAGCCAAAGGAAAGAGAGGGAGGTTAAACAGAAAATATCTCCAGTTGGCTACCCTGTACCGGGGGAGGGGCAGGGTAGGAAATGCGAGTAGAGAAAGAGAGAAAAGGAATAAAAAAACTGAAGGAATCCCCTCCCCCCCCCCCCGCACACACACATAAATGCAGAGCTGTTTCTGTGGACACTGTCACACAGTCTGCGAGAGCGTTCCTAGTGTTACACAGTGTCAGCGTCCCATCCTTCGTCACGCATCGTACAGTCACAATTTGTCACAAAGTCTATATCTGTCAGGATATCTGGACAGCAGGTGCTAAAACTGCGCTTCCTACAGACGCGTATGGTCCCAAACCCCGCCAAATTACACGTTTTATGCGCCGACGCGTACCCGCGGGACATGTGCCCCTCATGCGGAGACACGGGGACACTCGCATACATGCTCTTGGAGTGTAGGAACGCTCTTCCCGACACTGCCTCGGACAAGTGGGAGAAGTCTCTCAGACGCTCACTACTCGACGACCGGCAATGGGCCGTCCAGCAGACCTGCCAAGCGGCCGCCAGGTACTCCCTGTCGGTTCCTACGTTGGAGACGCCCCTTACGCGCTAAGCGCGTCCTGCAGGACCACAATAAATATTCCAATCCAGATTGGAGAAAGAATACACCCTAACTGGTTGTGGTCTCGGTGTCTTTGTCAGTGGCCAAGGCTGGGTTGAAGAAACCTACGTACCCACGAATCTAACAGCTCGTGCGTTCCTGCGTAAATACATGGGACCGCCAAAAATCGTTTTTCTCAACAACCACAGTGTCGGATTTGGTGAGGCTTGTCGCATTTAAAAGAACTTAAAATCGTATGAGTTGTTTAAGTGAATGTTTGAATTTAGGCCGTCGATATTTTTATGAAAGTTATTTGGAAATTGAGAAACTTCCGAAATGTTTGCAACTCAGTACTTCACGAATAAGAATATGGGATCGCAATTGTGTCAATTTCTTCTAACAGCACATACAAAGCGGACAAAATTGATGCATTATACATAAACCTATTACACAACTAATGCGCGAATAGGACTTTTTCGAAAACCATTGTAAGCATTGGAGCGACTTCATGAAAGCTGTATATTCACATAAACATTGTAAGCTTTAGATGTGCTGATGCATATAGTGTACAGAACTGCCATATCTGTTTTTGTTGCAGGCTAAGAATTTGTAAACTGTGTTTTTTCGAACCTGCCAATTTTCTGTAATATTTATTGAAAATTTCAGACTTTGAAAGACTTTGAAATTACACTTACAATTTCAACCGGAATATACTTTTTTTTCTCAAATGAAACAAAGTTCATTGCCATCAGTCGAGCGGTTATCGCAAGAAACCATGTCTGCGTTTTTCATGTATCTGAATAGGCGAGACAGAGTTGGGTCGAAGATAAAGTTTCGTAATAAACTAGCATTATCAAAGCATGCACGCAATGTTCAGCATGGAAAATTGGTAAAATAGCGCCTGTGTTTAAAGCCGGTGATAAACATACTCCCGAAAGCTACCGTCCAATTTCCTTAACTTGCATCTGCTGCAAACTTCTTGAACACATAATCGCTTCTTATGTTTACCGACACTTAGAATCTAACAATTTCTTTTTTAACAACCAACACGGGTTTAGGAAAGGTTTCTCTTGCGAAACCCAGCTACTAGAATTAAGTACATAACTACATTGCAACATCAACAATAACCTCGAGACTGACCGTATTTTTCTTGATTTCTCAAAAGCGTTTGATCGCGTCGCCCATTGCCGTCTGACTTCTAAATTATCTGCCCTTCGATTAGACTCGCTAACCTTATCTTGGCTCCGTAACTTCCTTTCACTCCGCCAGCAGTTCACGGTTATTAACAATTTCCAATCCTCCCTTTCTCACGTAACTTCGGTCGTACCACAGGGGTGCGTCCTCGGCCCCCTATTGTTTTTAATCTACATAAACGACTTGCCAGAAAACATGGCTTCCTGCATGCGAATCTTCGCTGACGATTGCATCATACATCGTCCAATAACCTGCGCCGACGACCACCAAACGCTGCAAAACGACCTTTACCGCATATACAACTGGTGTAAGAAATGGCTTATGTCGCTGAATACAGAAAAATGCAAAATAATCTCCTTCACACGCAAGCAAAACATTTCCAACTACTGCTACACCATTAACAATTACCAACTGTCGCACGCACCATCCTATAAGTACCTTGGTATTCATTTCACGCCCAACCTCTCCTGGTCCCACCATATTACCACCATATACGCAAAAGCTTCAAAATCTTTCGGATATTTACTTGGAAATTTACATAAATGTCCCACTCACGTTCGTCAACTATAGCTTATCAGACCTTCATTCGCCCACAGCTTGAATTCGCCGCATCTATCTGGTCCCCCTACCACAATTACTTATTTAACATGCTTGAAGCGGTTCAGAATAGGGCCGCCCGTTTTATTTCACGCAGTTGTGACAATCATAACAGCATAACGCAAATTAAGCTCAATCATTCACTTGAACCCCTTAGTGCTCGTCGCGACATTGCCCTCTTCTGCCTTTTTCACAAATACGCATACAGCAACAGGCCATTCCCACTTCACCTCGATGCTCCTTCCATCATATCACGTCGGTTGCCTAATCACTAAAGTCTCACGCGATTATATGGGTCAACTCACGCCTTCAACTCATCTGCTCTTCCTCGCGCCATACGTTTGTGGAATGGTCTTCCAGACAACATCGCATCCGAACTAGACCACGATAGTTTCCGTCAACTTCTGCACTCTTTCTTTTCGCAATAAAAGCTTGCCACTAGTTTTTCCAATTTTGTTTTACTTCCGGTGCCATGTTGTGTACCACCCATGTATTTATTTATTTGTTATTTTGACAGCTTTAAGACCAAAGACATGCGTCATTTTTTGTACCACTACACGTGTTTTTCTGTTGTTGTTTTTTCAGTATCCCACTTTGTGTCCGACTGCATTTTTTATATTGATAAATGTGTTTACTGTGCACGCGATTAGTTCCTGCGTTTTTATCATGCCCTACCACTGAGCGTCTTTGAAACCGTGCCAACTGTTCCTGCGCCTAGAATTCACATATTTGGCAGTCTATATTTGGTTGCAGTTTCTTTTCCTTTTTGCTGTTGTCATTGTGATTGGTATACTTTATAGTTCTTGTGTGCAGTTTGGCCATATGTATAATGCCAGCCAAAAATTTCTTCTTTTTTTTTTCGTGTTATCCTTTTTCCCGCCCAACCTCATATTTGCCGTCATACCACATTATCATCGATTCCTCTCCTTTGTGTTAAATTGCAAATTTGAGCAGCATGTTACTTTGTTACTTTGAGACAAGTTACCTTGTACTTTTTATTACCCCCCTTACTCAATGCCATGTCAAGGGGCCTGCAAGGTATGTTCAATAAATAAATAAATAAGCTCGTGCTTACATTTGCTGACTCGCCGTTGGTTGGCTGCGGAGTACGTTTCTTCTTACGTAACGAAGTTGGTATCATATCCAGTTGAATTTCACTGTGTCGTCTTCCCCTATTTACTATTTTCTTTAGGCATTTTCTCCCTTCCTCAGTATTCGACAAGGCGCATATTGGCAAATTTTGATTGCAGTTCTCGTTTGCACTGCTTAATGAACACGTCTTGTTTCAACAAATTTTATTTTACTCTGTTCTATATTATGCACGGTTTCTGAATGTACATAATCTACCTTTTATCTTTTCTTGTAATGTTCGGTTTTCAAATGTTATACTCTACCGTTTCTACACTCCTGTGTTCAAGTGAGAACTCGTGCCGTCGCATTTAAATCCCCTACTTACAGGTATACGCTCTTTCCCGGTTGACAGCGAAGCTGTTAGCCTTTAGTCGGTCGGGATTCGTGGCGTGCTCATCCAAAAAGCAGTAAAAGCGGTTTGTGTTTGGGTTTTCGCGTATCATATTCTTGTTTTACCGTATATTCAAATTATAATTCGATGCTGTCATGCCCGAAGGCTGTGTATTAGAAACAAAGCACCGCTTCTCAAAACAGGGATTCTAAGGTTCAGATATTCACAAATCAAGACCAGCCCAAAACGGAATATTCTGTGCATGTAGTCCTTCAGGGCAATGTCCATATTTGTGCGGCGTTGTGTAGATTTATCGCTGATATTTTGGTGCATGTTAAACGGGGACATTTTGAATTAGGCTTTCTCATACTGAAATGGGCGAATGGCAAATGAGCTGAAACACGCTATATCCCCAGCTGTAAAACACACGGTGTTCATTGTGCCCAATTTCTAAGGTATACGGCAACTGAAATGCAACCCCCGTGAACATTGCAGAGCAGAGCACATGCCGTAAAATCTCAAGAAATATATATACAGACCTTCCACAAGGCTGAACGTTGGCGTCTCCTTGAAGCACAGGCTAAGAGCAACGAATGAGCAATCCCAAAATACCTTGGTTGCAGCGAGATTAAGTCCGTGTTAGCACGTTAACTGTACCAGTTTAGCAAGCTTGATTCAGCAAAGCATAGTGCTTCTGGCGGAATGTAATAGGGCGCATAGGATACAACAAAATATTGAGACCAAATGTTATAGCGGGTGTTCGTCCTGCGCCTACCTGTCAGCTGGGTGACCTAAGACCAAGTGTTTTCTTTTTTGTATAGAGACTGCCGGTTCGCTCACTATTTATTATGTGTATCCTGTTGTAAGTGCATTTAAGTTTGAAAACGCGTACTAGTAAGTGATCAACTGTATAAGTTGCGCAATAAGCGAGAATAACGTGGAATGTACACCGGAAAAATTGAAGCAATTTCGTTATGATGGCAATGCAAAAAGAGAAAGAAAGGATGGCTACATGGAGAACGGAAAGAAGAGAGAACAGGCACGGTTTAACAAACAACGAAAAGGCAGTGAAGTAACTTCTGGAGAAAAGGAAATCTCACCAGTAATGTTTTTCGCGCCACAAATTTTTTTGTTTTTTTACTTTTGAGTTTCCTGCACTGTCCATCCCCAGATCGCGCAGCTCTTAATCTACTTCTGGCGAGACCAAAGTAAGGAAATAAAACAGCGAAATAAACTTTCACGGTCCGCCTAAACTTCGGTTTTGTAGGTGCCACACCGCCTGCGGCTGTGTCCACTTGTCTGGGTGCCCGGGACAATAAGCTAAGGCCCAGCCGCAATCCCGCTATCAGCGGTCGGCCAAGACCACCCGAGGCCCGCCGCGTGCTTGCGTCGACAACAGGAACTCTGTCAATGCAGGCAGCGGCACGCAAAGGAGAACATCTCGTGGCAGGACAAAAACATGGTCAGGCGGTGCTAGCGTTTTTTTTTTTTTTTTTACGGGCCGGCTAGCTGCTGTCAGCAAATTTTCTCGGGAGCATAGACCGTGAAGCCCGGCTTAATAACGTCGGGTTCCACGACCGACAGCGCCAGACCCCTGCGGACGGCTCAGGCAAAGTCGCAGACGCCTTGTGAAGCGAAGGTGAAGAAGGCTTAAGGAACAGCACAAATGGGAAAGAGCGTGCAGACAGCCACAAGAAAAGCGTCGCTTGCGTGAGAGATTCAGCACGAACGTATTGCTTTCTGCTTTCCCAGCGGAAGCGAACATGAAAGAGCCAGACGGCGTAAACACATGGCAATGTGCACTCCGCTGTCTACCAGTTTCTTTTAATTTCGGTCGCAGCATTTTCCTCTCGGGAAGCAATAAAGAAGTCGTTTGCGGTGCTTTTCTTCCGGCTTGACAGGCGACAGCGAAATGAAGGTGAGTCCTGACTGTGCACGCAACTGCGACTTTATTTGTGCCGCGCTGCCGCGCTTACACTTGAGCGCTCACTTAAGAAACGACATGCATAATAGATACAATGTACCTGCGAAAGTGATTGACAGCAAGAAGCCTTTTCTTTTTGAAACTAAGGAAAATGTTCATAGGATGTTTCGTACGAAACATCATATAGGCATGCAGTATAAAACACGGTGAGGGGCTTTTATTTTTTGGCTGCGTGAAATTGCTTGCCGTATACGGGATGGACAAATACATGTGCACTCTCAGCTAGCGCTTAGGGGAAAATCAAATACATTTAGGCAGACACACGAACAACCACATACGCATCCACACGTGCACAGAAAACGAAGCAGCAAAAACAAACTACAGTCGTAGTCGTAGCTGACGTTCGACAGGCAATTTGCAAAATAAAATTTAAATAGCGAAACTAAGTAAACGAGTCAAGCCGGAACCTGGCTCCGCGAATCCTGTAACACCATTTGTAGCACCATTTTAGCATTTGATGTCAAACACGTGTGCTGATCCTGGACAAAGAGCTCTTTCTGTGGAAAGCTGGTGCTATAGTTTCTGATCAAAACTCGTAACCAATTTTTTTTAACCAGCTGGTATCCTTGGTGACCCTAACCTGTGCGCTTGTGACTCATGGGGAGTTTCTGTAGTACGTGCTTGCCGTTTTTTTTCTTTTGTCATGAAGGTAATTGTCATTTTTAATGACATACTTAAGAAAGCCTGCCTTTCTATTTTGGTCCCATTATTAAGAAAATAACTAGACGACACGTTCGAGTAAGGCTTTAGCAGCATTGAATAAAGGCTTGCAAGTAACCTCTTTGATTTCATGGTTTCTTGCTCTTAATTATCATCGAAACAAAGCACGAAGTTGGAATGTGGAGCAAGAACTTCTTGTAGTTTTATAAACAAGAATAAAAAATAACTTCTGATGCTTACGCCTGTAGTTACGTTTAGTCATAGTTTGCTAGTAACTCAAAAACTGTTCGTCCCTTCTACAGAACAGTTATCTCCATGACTGGGGATGGACTCATTACATGGACAAACGGTACTTCACAATTCTATTTTATATTGTTAAACAAAAACAGCGAAATTAAGTAACGCAGCAAAATATCGGCTGCATACAATTAAAATGTTCTCTTACTTAAGGAAGTAATGTATAAGAGCCTACTTTTCTTCTTGCAACCCTTCTTATGAGAAACTAATTCTAACATTATACATCTGCTCTATACATCAACAGCACCAATGTATTTCGTGGTCGAACTACCGACATTTTTATATGAAAGGTTAACTGCAAATGCCCTCTATAGAGCGGATCTCGGCTTTCTTTAATGTAAAACATACGTTTTACTAAGAGCTTTGACAACTCGCAAGCACACTTCTCACTCCGAGGTGGTCGCAGATGAAATAAACACGATTACTAGCAAGACAGCATGATCGAAGTATAAACTTGGAGAATTGGCGCCAGGCCCGGCCCACGGTGTAGTTGCCTGCGCTGTAATGCTCGCAGAAAAGGTGTTCCCAATATTCCCCAAGCAAGGGTCACTCATGCGTACGGCTCAAATAGGCTACCATGACTGCATCCATGAAAAACTTGCCTTATCTTGTGCCACACATTGCTTAAAGTGTACGGATGACACTTTTTTTTTGTTAACGCTGTTTAGGTATAATTTCTAGGGTTTTATGTGCCAAAACCACGGGCTCATTATGAGGCGCGACGTAGTGGGGGACTCCGGAATAATTTTGACCCCCTGGCGTTCTCTAAGGTGCACCCTATGTGCGGCACTCGGGCTTTTTTTTTTAATTTCGCCCCCATCAAAATGCGGTTGCCGCGGCCGGGTTTCGATACCATGACCGCGCGTTCAGCAACGTAACGCCAAGCCATAACCCAACCACGGCGCGTGCGTTAAAGCTGTGAGTGATACGGTTGCCAATGACCCTTCGCCTTCACTTCTACTATGTTATATTATTTTATTTTTCAGTAGGCCTAATCGTTACCCTGTTTTTTTTTTTTTTACGCTCGTGCTTTGTTTCGCGTGGAGTGGTTTTGTTGCGTAAGTTATGTAGCTTTTTGCGTTAGCATCTCGTTATGTTGATGCGTCCATCGCTTTAAGGCAAGGCCGTCGTCGTTGCAGCGGTCGTACCGTAAACTCACATCTCATTTCCTGCGTCATATGCTGAATAAGGGCGTTAAAGGGAGCTTGCTGGTACGCATACGCGTGACTGCTTCGAAACTGCGCGAAGAACTGGACCGGGCAAGAAAAACAGGAGCGCATGCTTTCAAAAGGCATTCACCTTGACAAACATACATCAAACTCTCTCTTTCTCTAATACACACACACAAACACACACACACACACACACACACACACACACACACACACACACACAGACACACACTCACACAAACACACACACACACACACACATATATATATATATATATATATATATATATATATATATATATATATATATATTCGCATTTGATTCAATAAGGATAACAGCAGGGATGGAGGCATTGCCTAATAAAGGCGTACATGAGAATACTTAAATAACTTGAAAAAATGTACATTCCACCGCTACTTTGTTCCTCCAAAAGAAAAGCGTACAAAATTACCTAAGGAGAAAGGCTTCAGACAAGAATAGACAATTTTCACTACGCTATTCACTGCTTGCTTAAAAGAAGTATTTAAGTTATTAGATTGGGAAGGTTCAGGAGCAAGGATCTTCGGTGAATATGCTATCAACTTTCAGTTTGCAGATGACATTGTCCTGTTCAGCAACACTGGGATTGAATTGCAAGAAATTATTTAGGACCTTAATAGAGAAATTGTAAGAGCAGGGTTGAAGATTAACTTGGAGAACACAAAGGTAATGTTCAATAGCCTTGTCATGGAACAATAATTCATGATCACCAGTAGGCCTCTACAGTATGTGCAGGAGTACTTTCATGTATAGGTCAATCACAAGCAGGGGACCCTGGTCATTAGAAATTATCAGGGTTTAGAATAAAAGTGGGCTGGAGCGCATATGGTAGGTATTGCCAAATCCTGGCTTTTGAGCGTACCACTACCGCTGCAAAGAAAAGTGCACAATCATTTCATTCTACCTCCGGTAACATATGGGGCAAAATTTGGAGGTTCACAGAGAAGCTTGCGAACAAGTTAAGGACCACACAAGGAGCGATGGAACGAAAAATGTTAGGTGTAACAATAAGAGACATAAAGAGAGTAGTGGGGTTCAGAGAGTAAACGGCGATAGCTGATATTCTTATTGACATTAGGAGAAAGAAATTGGTCTGTGCAGGTCATGTAATGTGTAGGGCAGACAACTGGCAAATCATTAGAGTTACAGAATGGGTGCCGAGGGAGAGGAAGCGCAGTAGCGGATGGCTAAAATCAGGTGGGTTGATGTAGTTAAGAAATGTGCAGGAGCAAGTTGGCATTAGCTAGCGCAAGACTGGAGTAATTGGAGACCGCTGAAAGTTGTCTTCGTCTTGCAGTGGACATAAAAAGAATAGGCTGCTGCTGATGCTGGTGCTGCTGCTGCTGATGATGATATTGATGACATCTACGCAGAAGATGAGCAAGAAGCGCCAAATTACACTCGTGTGCCCTGTCCTAAATAATACCGATCGAAACCATCTCTCATGACTATTGACGTTATGCGATTAGCGTTCGGGCAATGTTGCGAGGCATCATATTGCTGAAGACACTTCTACTGGTAATCTGGAGTAGGGGAAGCATAGTCGGAGACAACCTGGGTACTACAAACAAGCGTCGCCGACAAAACCGTAGTGCACTGTCTTTTCACCTCTGACACAGGAGTCTGCTGGAGTCGGGTCACAGCTTAACGATTGTGATCTGCTAATGCAAATGCTAGGGTAATTAGAAAATAAAGACTGGTTGTGATAGCTAAATTATTACATACGACTGAGCGCAGATATCAGCGTCATGCACCCATAAAATTTGTCGAGACGTACATGTTTGCTTCTAAAGCAAGTGAAACAGACATATCTTTATCTGTGCGCAAGAGACGGCTGTTCTAGACGTGCAAAACTGTTTGCAGGCAGATAAACGTGCGTTGCCAACCTAGTTGGCTGGTAAAGACATGAAAATCTCGTTTGTGCTTCACAATGCACATATAACTTTCCTATTGCTTGGATGTCACCGGCTACAGGCTGAGAAATGTAATCGCATTAACGTAGCACCTCGCTGCACTGCCACCGCAAAGCACAGCGTCTACAGCTTCCGACCCCCCCTAAGAAAGGCCTTCCAACCACAGCAACTTTTGTCTCACTTGAGCTCTAAAATTGCTGTAAAATTGCATAGCTCTAAAGTTGCATATCTGACTGCGAACGAAGTACGCTACGATTTCATATGCATATTTTTCAGGCACTAAATTTTTATATTTTAATTGCAGCTCGAAGAGCGCGCGACTCACGTTTCTGAGTCGGACAAGTAATTTTCATTTTTTTGTATTCTTTGGGGGGTGAGGGTGACCTTCAGAGGCTAGATAGAAGACGACAACAGCTCGCCAAAGTGGCAGAAGCAAGCTATGAATGCTTATCGCATAAAACAAGTGAAGAAATACAACATTACACGGTAAAACGAAGCTGAAGCCCATTACCCACGGGCTCAAACGGATGAACAGTTCAACTGGTCCAGCTCCTCCCTAAGCGTATTGATCGAAATACAAGGACCACAGCATACGGGATTCACTCGAGATGTCCAAGGTGCGTGAGGAAGCCTTTGATCGCTTTGCTTAGCCAGGGCTTTGACTGTTGTCTAGCTTATCTGGCTTTCTTTTTTTTGGGTGGCGCGAGAGCGACATATATATATATATATATATATATATATATATATATATATATATATATATATATATATATATATATATATATATATATACATATACATGAACGGGACAAAGGAAGGCTATCGAGAGGCCCGATGTTTTTATGTTTTTCCATCTTGTTCTCAGAAGCCACCAAACAAAGACACCACGAAGAACATAGGGCAAATTACTTGTACTTACAAACTGAGTTAAAGAAATAATAAATTCATAGAAATGAAACTGGATGAAAAAACAAGTGGCCGCAGGTGGGGTACGAATCGACGTCTTCACATGACTCGTGCCATGCTCTTACCAATTGAGCTACCGTATATATATATATATATATATATATATATATATATATTGGGTGAGTGAGTGAGTGAATCAACTTTTATTGGGTCCATCAAACGCGATAAAACGCGCACCCGACTAATCCCACGACGGGACTGACAGATCTGGCCTGCCGGCCCGATCGCGGGCGCGCTGGACGGCCAGGATTTGGTCCTAAAAGACGGGACTTCGCAGGAGCGCGTCGCAGTCTTCCTTGGTGAACTTCGGGCCCAGCGACCCGCACTCCCAGAGCATATGAGGCAAAGTAGCAACCTCACACACAGGCCACGCAAGAACAATTAGGATAAATATCGGGATATATGCTGTTAATGGACACCGGATTTGGGTAGGAGTTCGTTTGCAAGAGTCTGAGCGTGACCGCCTGCGGCCTGCTTAGCTTGGAGTGAGGCGGCGGGAAAACCCTTCTCTCTAAGTGAAAAAATTTAGTAAGTTCATTGTGCGTGATAGGAGCGTCTCAGTGTCTAGTGAGAGAGTCGCCCGATCCGAGGGCAGCACGGTTGGTAAAGCCACGCGCAGCGTCGTGGGCAGACTCGTTGAGGTTCAGAGGAAGCCCCTCAATCGCCCCGACGTGGGCAGGGACCAAAGGATGGAGTGCATGGAGGTGTCGCCGTGTATGGCGTCTTTCAGAATTTGAATACCTGCCGGGCTACCCGGCCTTTCTGGAATGCCCTGACGGCCACTTTCGAATCGCTATACACCCTTTCTCTCCGACCCTATTTCATGGCGAGTGCAATGGCCACTCGCTCGGTCACCTGGGGGTTATTACGGCGCAACCAGGACTGGTGCCAGTGAAAAGAAGGCGATTCGACGTGTAGAGGTGAAATCGGTCTCAACAGCCATCTTGTTTATGGAGCGTTATCTCTCTTATAGATATTGTAAACACATATTTATATGTCACTTCTGCAATGTAACAAATTAGTGAGAGGTGCGGGGTAGCCACGAGAAACAACAACGACGCTCCGTAGTTGTCGTCACCTTGGAATGGACAACATGACGGACGAATCAGGACCCGACGTGGTGCGGCCCACACCAATGCCTACAACCCCGACGGTTGTGCTAGCTCAGCCGTGGTATCCAGCAACGTTCTGCGGCGCCGGCCACCTCGACCTGCCGGGCTGTATTGCCACGTATGAGTGTGTAAGTGCCTACAACAAATGAGATCCGACGATTGTGTTGGCTAACTTGGTCTTCTATCCACAAGGCACAGCGAAGGTGTGGTATGATAACCATGAGGAAGAGCTGGACAAATGGGACTCGTGCAAAGAGAAGCTGAAGGACTTCGGCCGTCCCAACCGGGCGGAAAAGCACCGCTAAGAAAGAACTAGCGACCCGCGCCCTAACGTCCACATAACCATACGTCACTTACACCCAGGACGTGCTGGCTCTGTGCCGTAAGGCGGGCGACGATATGGCCGAGTCAGACAAGGTGGGGCACATACTGAATGGGATCGCTGAGGACTCTTTCAACCTGTTCATGTGGAAAACCTGTGAAACAGTACAGGACATCATAAAAGAGTCAACGCTTTGATCAGGCCAAGTTCCACCGTACTGCAACGCTGTTCGCAAGTCTGCCTAACACGGCAGCGCCATCCTCTTGTGGCGACAGGCTAAGAGTGCAGCAATCATCATCATGAGATGACCTGACACGGATAGTGCGGCGAGAACTTGAAGCCATGGCTCCTGCAGCCCTTTATTCCCGCCTCAGTGAGCCGAACAACTGTCCTACAGTACCATTTGTGCGGATAAAAGTCCGCGAAGAACTCCCTAACCTTGGTGTTCATTCTGTATGTGCCATTGCCTGTTCAGAGCTGTCTCATGCTGCAGGTCCATCGACGCCGCGGTATCTCCTGCACGCTACCGAAATCCAGCCGAGTGGTTAACAGCAGACGATCGGCCAATCTGTTTTGCCTGCTGGCGTATTGGTCACGTTGCTCTCCAATGTAACAACCGTACTGTCTCTTCCCCTCTGCGACTGCCATTAACCAATTGTTATCGCCCCGAACAGAACGAGGGTCGTTACCCGCCTCCATTGGCACCACACCAGCCGAAAAATGAAGCTCGTGCTCCTTGGAACATTCCCTCGTCCTCATACCGACGTCACCAGTCGCGTTCGCCAGCAGCTTGGTCGACCATGGTCCCTATCTCCGCAGGCTCGTCGCCCACCGTCCCCGATGCAGCCTCAATGTCCGTATCTAGAAAAATATGCGATGCAGCTTCCCGAGGTGACGCTGCGTTGACGACTCGGTCGCAAAACCTTCTGATCACTTTGCCGACCAAACAAAGCTTGATGGACGTTTAGTCGATGACGTCAGTGCCCGAGCACTCACTGACACTGGCGCGCACGCATCGGTGATGAACGACAATTGCGCTGACGCCTGAACAAGGTTCTCACGCCTGCTGCATCACGCAACCTCCGCGTCGCCGACGGAGGAACATCTACCGTGCTTGCTTTGTGCACTGCTCGTATTGGCATTGTGGGGAGCCTTACAAACCGTTTTGTTTGCCGTTCTGCAACAATTCTCTTACGATGTTTTACTCCGCGTTTATCGTCCCATTCAGCACTGTTTAATTGCCCGTCCATCCAGTGTCATTCAGCTTGAACAGCCCCACAGCTGCTATAGTCCACCAGTGAAACAACCACGGTTATGCTCTCCCGAAGGCATCCTCCTGTCGCGTCAAGCTACTACGGACGCCTCATTGATGTTATATCGGTGCTGAAATTTGGATAATTTTTTGGGAAAACTAAAGCTACTGCACTTTTGAATATTTCAATTCATGTTCCATTTTTTACACCAGTTCACTGCCTTATCGAAATCTGTTTCCAAAGTATCTATCTCATTTTGAGCAGTAATTTCTCTGTGAATCACACAGTCATTGGCAAATAGTTTTATGGGTGATGTAATTAGTGCGACAATGTCGCTTATGTAGATTAAAAATAACTAGGGACCCAGTACAATTCCCTGAGGAACGCTCGAAGAAACAGTTATTGGTGAAGATTCGGCGTTGTTTAGGACAACAGGCTATGTTATTTCGTTTAGGTAGTTCCGTATTCAGTTTTGAACGTTTTCGCTTACATTTAACGCAGCAAGCATTACACGTAAGAGCTGATGGGACAAAGTATCGAAAGCTTTTTCAAAATCAATAAAAAGCGCGTATAAATGACTATTGTTATCAATGGCCTTGGATAAAAAATGTTGAAATTCTGTTAATTATGTGTTGCCGGAATAATCTTTTCAGAATCCGTGTTGAGAAGGTGTAAAGAAAGCGTTTGAGTCAAGGAATGCAGATAAGTTACTATATAAAATGTGTTCGAATATTTTGCAACATATCGATGTTAGTGAAATCGGCCTATAGTCTTTTGTGAGTTTTCTATCGCCCGATTTAAAAACTGTTCTCTGGTCGTCGTTTTAAAATCTTGGGGAATGAGGCCTGCTTCAAGGGAAAGCTTATAGATGATCGTTGAATACGAAGCAATGATGCTATGGCACTCTTTAAGCACCACTGGGGATATTTCATCAGGTACATCGCTTTTGTTTTGTCTAAGTTGCCTAATAAAGAATAGACACCACTAACATCAAATGAAATGTCTGGCATCATATCTCCCTGATTGGCGTTGTCGAAAAGCAAAGTCTCCTCTGTAGATACCTGCGAAAACACGGATTGGAAGTACCGGTTAAAGCATTCCGTTCTCTGATAGTTTGACGTCATGGTTTTGCCGTTAATTGTTAAAGATGGTATGTTCATGTCTTGGGGCCCTATAACGTAAAACTATTCCAATGTGTTTTTATTCCATTCTCCTGACGTCATATTTGCGTAACCGCCTGCGCAAGCATCGGGCGGTCACCCCCAGGGTTGTCAGAACAGACCAATGAAATGCTCTCCTCGTTCATATGAGGTCACTTTTGTTTCTTTAAAAACGAATAATATTGCCTACACTGAGCGGCTTGTCTTGTCTAATTGGATGACAAGAGGCGCGGAGCACGCTCAAGCGGAGAGGGATTCGATGGGGCCGAGTCACTGCACTCAAAATCGATACCGGATCAAGAGGGTGGTGCCGGCATCTGTGATTGGTCCGCTTTCTCTTTCTTAGCTTGTGGTGGCTGGCCGAAAATCACGGCGGCATACAACGGAAGCTTAAGAATAACGCTGAAACGTATTCTCAGCAAAGAAGAGTTGGCAGAACGAGGTCGCAAACGTGCTGAAAGTGCTCGAAAACGTTACACGGCCACCCAAAAAAAGCTTTATTATACGCAAATAAACCCATGCTCTCCGGCAGGTGCGAGTGGCCAGTGCTTGAAAGGTCAGCGGCAACCATCTTTTATTCCTTTCGGAACGGGGCAGCCTGCGGCTATTCAGAAGAAAATTCAGTTTTGTTCGGCATATTATTGCATCTTTAACGCGAACACGTCACTTTGCCGCGGTAAGTCTTTGCAGTTACGTGACGTCGCGTGACACGCAGGTGAAGTGTGTGCTGCCCGAAAACTTGTGACCAATAGCCGAGGGCTAATGGCGAAAAGGGGTTGAATCAAAAATAACTATTTTTCTTTTGTTCGGTAAAATCATGCATAATCATTGTACACACGTCATATCAGATGGGGAACCATCACGGTTTTCGTGACGTCGCCTGACAGAGAGGTGAAGTAAAGGTGGTCCAAGAAGTTCTTGACCACCTTTACTTCTGGGTTGATTGCAGAATTGGAATAGGAAAGTTTGGAATAGTTTTACGTTATAGCGCCCTTGTTTTCGCTTTTGTTTTACATATTTCCAAAACGATTTTGGGTTTTCTCTCAAGTCCTTGTTTAATTTAACAAAGAAGGTATCTTGCGCAGAGTTAATTGTTGCTGTCTATAGATTATTTACCTCTTGCAAGTGTTTCTGATTCGGAAGACTGATGTCGGCAGAAAACTTTTTATACGTTCGTCTCGCTTTCCTTATAAGTTTACGTATTTCTGCGTTAAACCAAGGCTTTTGTTTCTTTCGTTGCCGCAGGTACCTCCAAGGAACATCAGTTTCGACTATTTGAAGTATTTTGTCACGAAATGCTGACCACAATGGTAACGTACAGCGTGTGTTTGACAGATACTGCAAAGTAGGAAGGAAATTTTCCACTTAGGTTCTAATAGCGGCATAGTCTCCTCTGTCGTAGCTATACACTTTTCATTGTTTTCAATTTGCGCCATCTATACTCGCTGTACGTTAAGTTCTGCGACATCTGCCCTGTGGTCACTAATACCTGGCTTGAACCGAACTTGATACTAAGTTCGGTTCAGTGCAAAGTACTTAGTCTAAAATTGCATTTTCTCGCGTAAGTTCCAGTACGTACTGCTGCAATCCATTTATTCCGAGCAGTTCTTCGAACTCTCGGTAAATACGGGATCTATTGCCAGCCACACTTCCGGCATTCCAGTTGAAGTCCGGAAAATTGAAATCACCTCCTAGAAATATGCTATTAGGCATAAGAGATAGCATCCCAGACAGCAGTCCAAATGAGTCGCTGCTGCCGGGTGGGTGGTAGAATGTCCCGTACACTACATTTTTTCCTTTGGGTAATTTCACAAGGCATCAGAGTGGCTGAGAATTGTTTTGAAAAAAGATTTGTGTATTTGACAATTTGATATCAAAATAAATACTCACCCGCCATGTCAATGCCTATCTTTCCGACAGACAGTAAAGCCAGGCGGAAAGATTTTTACATTAGGTATAGTTTTGTCTCACCATTATTTGGTGCCGATCACGATCTGAGGTTGAACAATGGCTACTAAACACATGAGGCTATTGGCTTGGTTTTTTTATGCTGCGACAATTTACAAGCAGGACAGAGAGCCGTTCAGGCTGCGAGCAACGCGCTGGGTTTTCTTTGGAGGGAACGGAATTCTGAATGCGTAATTGGCCTCTATCCAGTCGCGCATGTGCCTGAAGTGCAACTGGCTTTCGCATATCGCTATCCTAGACAAACGTTTGGCCATTGATGATCAATTTATCAGAACTCAAGCAAACATGATTTATCTGTTTTCTCTCTTTTCTCTAGCTTAATTCCAAAGCTGACGTCTTTCTTCCTGTACGGGTGGGCTGAAATCTTCAGAGATGCTGCACAAAATTCCCTTTAGTCTGTAAGCATTCTTAAAGACATTTTCTCTAGCCTTCCACCGTGAAAAGCATGCTACTATGGGCCGGTCTTTACCTTCTCTGAAAACGTCTACGTGATGAGCCCATTCAACCGAAATATCAAGTTTCATCACATCTTTGCATATTCCACTAATTAGTTTTCCAGACGCCTGCCACGTCTCGTTATGTTCCCTCTCAGGAAATCCGAAACAGTCGAAATTGAGTCTACGGCTTCGATTGTCCAAGTCATCCAGTTTAGCCATAAATTTATCTTCAGTTGCGTCAGCCTTGCGATCGGAACTACGAGACCGCTCCGCTGGACAATTTGATGTGTAGAAGGTATGTGTAGAGGTGCTATATATATATATATATATATATATATATATATATATATATATATATATATATATATATATATATATATATATTGTCAAGAGGCGTTATAGTTCGATTGCTAAAACGCTCAGATAGCAGAGCACCGCAGCGAGAGGACACAGAGCTTCGGCGACACAGGCACAAGCCTTCCAAGCACTCGTCGTCGTCGTCTTTCTCTAAGCAGTGCCTACTGCTCATTCTTTTTCAGTACAATTGCCTCCCCGGGGAAGAGGAGCCGTCTCGGCGACCTACGGGCAAGATAGCACAGGTGGGTCAAAGTACGGCTTGAGTCGCTGAACGTGCACGATTTCGCGCCCTCGGCGGCGCTTATCGGAAGGCTGCTCAAGGGGTTCTACCATATAGTTCACAGGAGACGTTTGACTGATGACACGGTAGGGACCCTGATACTTGGACACAAGCTTGGGTGAAAGTCCAGGGCTGGTAGCGGGAACCCAAAGCCAGACTAGTGAGTCAGGGGCATAGGGTGCCGGAGAAGAGGGAATATCCCGAAGGTGCTTCTGTCGCTGCTGATCTTCCGAAGTAAATGTGCGGGCGAGCTTCCGGCACTCTTCCGCGTGTGCAGCAGCCTCGGACAGGGTAGTAGCCTCCATTGTGTCAGGGCGATACGGAAGGATGGTGTCCATTGTGCAGGAAGGCTCGCGTCCGTGAAGAAGAAAGAACGGGGAAAATCCTGTAGTGGTCTGTGTGGCGGTATTCTAAGCGTACGTCACGAAGGGGAGAATTCGGTCCCAATTGGTTTGGTCAGATGCGACGTACATGGCTAACATATCGCCAAGATTGCGGTTAAAGCGCTCAGTCATGCCATTGGTTTGCGGGCGGTATGCAGTAGAGGTACGGTGAATTACGTTGCATTCCTTGAGCAAGGCTTCTATAACATCAGACAGAAAAACGCGGCCTCTGTCGCTCAGCAACTCTCTGGGGGCTCCATGGCGAAGTATGATGTTACGCAGAAGGAAGCAGGCAACATCCCGCGCAGATGCGTTGGGCAGAGGCGAAGTTTCGGCGTAGCGTGTGAGATGGTCAATCGCCACTATCGCCCAGCGGTTGCCATCTGAAGTACTCGGAAGGGGCCCATAAAGATCAACTCCGACCCTGTCAAAGGCCCGTCCTGGACAAGGCAATGGTTGCAGTGGAGCAGGTAAGGCATGAGGGGTATTCTTGCGGCGTTGGCAAGCGAGGCAGGAGCGGACATATTAACGGACGAATCGGTACATCCCGCGCCAGTAATAACGGATTCGCAGGCGTGCGTATGTTTTAAGTACTCCTGCATGTGCGCATTGCGGGTCGTCGTGAAATGCTGCACATATATCTGAACGTAGATGCCGAGGAACCACGAGTAACCATTTGCACCCATCCGAGAGGTAGTTACGGCGGTATAGGAGCCCGTCACGAACAGGAAAGTGGTGTGCATGGCGACGCAATGCACGGCCAGTAGAAGGCCCTGATGGGTCTGACAGAAAAGCCAGCATGGCAACAATCCATGGATCCTTCTGCTGCTCCGAAAGCATATCCGTGGCGGTGAGGGAGGACTCGCATATTTGTACTTTCTGATGATTGGGCTGGCCTGACACTGGGGAGCGAGACAAGGCATCCGCGTCCGAGTGTTTGCGGCCAGAGCGGTACAGCACTCGAATATCATACTCTTGGAGGAGAAGCGCCCATCGAGCGAGGCGGCCTGAGGGATCTTTCAAGGACGACAGCCAGAAGAGCGCATGGTGGTCCGTGATGACGTCGAACGGGCGGCCGTAGAGGTAAGGACCAAACTTAGTTATGGCCCAAATGATAGCCAGGCATTCTTTTTCTGTAACGGAATAGTTTGCTTCCGCTTTTGTGAGTGCGCGGCTAGCGAAGGCAACAACGTATTCGTCGAAGCCAGTCTTTCGTTGTGCAAGAACAGCGCCAATGCCGACGCCACTGGCATCCGTGTGTATTTCTGTCGGTGCGGTTGGGTGAAAATGTCGGAGTATGGGGGGTGAGGTTAGAAGACGGCGCAGCGTCGTGAATGCGGCCTCGCAAACTGGCGGCCAGGCCAAAAGGTCGTGGTTACCCGCGAGAAGCTGCGTCAAAGGCGCTATTATGGTGGCGAAGTTGCGGATGAAACGACGAAAACAGGAGCATAATCCGATGAAGCTGTGGAGTTCTTTTGTGGTCTTTGGTCGTGGGAATTCGGCAACGGCTTGGAGTTTGGTTGGATCTGGGAGCACACCATCTTTCGAAACAACGTGGCCAAGGATGACTAGCTGCCGGACGGCGAAGCGACACTTTTTTAAGTTGAGCTGGAGTCCAGCATCTGCAAGGCAAGTGAGCACGCGTTTGAGGCGGAACAGGTGAGAAGAAAAGTCTGGGGAAAAGATGACAATGTCATCGAGATAACAAAGGCATGTCTGCCATTAGAGGCCCCGGAGGATGTTATCCATCATTCTTTCAAATGTTGCAGGCGCATTACAGAGGCCAAAGGGCATCACGGTAAATTCGTATAGGCCATCAGGCGTAACAAATGCTGTTTTCGGGTGGTCTGCGTCAGCCACGGGGACCTGCCAATAACCGGATCGTAAGTCTAAGGACGAAAAGAATTCAGCGCCTTGGAGGCAGTCCAGTGCGTCGTCGATACGGGGAAGAGGATAGACATCTTTCCGAGTTATCTTATTTAGACGCCGATAGTCCACACAAAAACGAATAGTCCCATCTTACTTTTTGACCAGCACTACCGGGGAAGCCCAGGGACTGTGCGATGGCTATATAACGCCGCGTCGAAGCATGTCTCCTACGTGCTCATCGATGACGCGGTGCTCCGTCGCAGACACATGGTATGGACGTTGGCGTAGTGGTGCGTGGCTGTCGGTGTCGATGCGATGAACGACTGTAGAGGTACGTCCTAAACATTGTTTTTGGAGGTCGAAAGAAGTTTGAAATTGGTTAAGGAGGTCAACGATCTGCGTGCGCTGACTCAGAGTGAGGTTAGGATCAATAAATGGAGCAAACGTTCGGTCACATGCAGGCGCAGGCACAGAGGCAGGGAGAACCATAGCGTCAACGTGAAGAGGAGTCGAGTCATCAGGCACATCGTACACAGAGCTCGTGTCGAATTCGTCACCAAAGCCGAGGCGCTCGCCACGATGTAAGCTTGATGTACACGAAAACGGATTCGAAACGTATAGTGCGCTGGAGCCGTGGCGAAAGGGAAGGAGAGCAAAGGGAAGCAAGAAGGGATGACGACGCAGCAAGTTGAGATGGCGTGAAAAGAACTGTGGAATCGCAGAAAGCAGCACAGGAAACCGGTACAAGGGCGGCAGAAAAAGGAGGGATATCAGCGTCGGTGGTGACAAAGACCCGAGCAGATGGTGGAGGCAAATCTTCAGAAGGACTGCCGCAAAATGGAGTCAGCGCAAGTTCCGCACAGGCACAATCAATAACAGCGTGATGAGATGAGAGGAAGTCCCATCCTAGAATGATGGCATGAGAGCAGCGGGAAAGAACAACAAACTCAATGTGGTGTAGACTGTCTTGTATGGCGACACGGACGGTACATGTTCCTAAGGGCTCAATTGGCTCACCGCTTGCTGTACGCAGCGAAATGACAGAAAACGGCGTCGCGACTTTTCGGAGCGTACGGCGAAGCTGGTCGGCAATCACGGACACTGCGGCACCTGTGTCGACAAGCGCGTGAACGGCGACACCTTCGGCAAAAACTTCAATGATGTTCGTAGGCAATAAACGAGGGCTTGAGCAGTTCGAAGAGATCGCAGTTCTTGCCTCCGGAACTGCGCCTTTTAGTTTTCCTCCACAGCTGGAGGGTGGCGGACGATGGGCGAGAGGGAACGTCGACGGGGAGATGGAGACCGACGTGTGTTGAAGCTTCGGGGAACAGGAGATGAAGGAGCGAAGTGCGGAACTGGTGGCGAATAGCGGGACTGGGAGTGAGTAGTATCCCCTTGACATCTTGCAGTATCAGGAGGGTACCAACCCCGCCGGCGGCAGAACCGTATCACATGGCCAGCAAAGCCACAAGCGAAGCAGATCGGCCGGTTGTCTTGGGTACGTCACGGATTATTAACAGAGGGCCTAGGTAGCGGTGCACTGTTTTGAGCTGGGCGTAGGGGCTGCGGAGGCGCGCAGAAGCCGCTTCTGGGCAAGTAGTTCGCAGCTGGAGAAGGCGAGGCGTAGAAGCCGCTTGCGGGGGTGTAATGCGCAACTTCGGGCGGTGGTCTTGGCCTGGCGACGACGGCAGCGTACGTGAGCGGAACCGGCGCTGAGGGTGGCTGATTAGCGAGAGGTAGTGCGTCGCTGACTTGTTCGTGTATGACGCGTCGGAGTTCCGGGGACAAAGAGGACTCAGACGACTGCGTAGCAGGCAGCAGTGACAGTTGGCGCGCGACTTCTTCGCGAACGAATTGTTTGATTTGGTCGACGAACGAAGAGTGGGCGGGAGCAGCACTGGAAGTGCCAGTTAAAGCCGAAATCGTGTCGTCGGGCGCGGCAGCTCGGCGCGTAGTAGGGCGTTGTTTGCGGAGCTCATCGTAGCTCTGGCACAGTGTAATGACATCGTCAATCGTTTGAGGATTTTTCGCCAAGAGCATTTGGAAGGCGTCATCCTCTATGCCCTTCATGACATTCTTGATCTTTTCAGAGTCGGGCATGGCGGGGTTAATGCGCCGGCAAAGGTCAACTGCGTCCTCAATGTAGCTTGTGAAGTTTTCACCCGTTTGCTGAGCGCGACTACGCAAGCGTTGTTCTGCGCGAAGCTTGCGCACAGCAGGGCGACCGAAGACTTCTTTGAAAGAATGGGTAAATGCTGTCCAAGTGGAGAGGTTGGATTCGTGATTGCGGAACCAGAGATTAGCGACTCCAGAAAGATAGAAGATGACGTTAGTCAGTTTAGCTTTATCATCCCATTTGTTATGCGCACTCACGCGATCGTATGACGACAGCCAATCCTCCACGTCATGGTCGTCGTTGTCGTCTTTCTCTCAGCAGTGCCTACTGCTCATTCTTCTTCAGTACAACATACATATATATATATACATATGTATATATATATATATATATATATATATATATATATATATATATATATATATATACATATATATATTATAGCACTCACTCCCCAACATACCACACATATGGGTCTGTCAAGAAATGTCTGTGGGTAGTCAACACTCGTGTTTCCCTAGCGTGGTCCCGTTCTTGACGTAGTTTCAACGACCTCAGCTTCATCCTCGCCATGCGGGGACGAAAGAGACAGCTTCATGAAACACCGTGAGGTGGGATCAAGTCCTTGCGCTTGCGGTAATGTGCTGCTTTGAGCTGGACTGCCTTATCGCGCGACATGTGTCCCTCTTTTTGCTTGCGGAATTAGTGCCCCACGCCGACTCTGAGAGTGGTAGCGTTTGCGCATCAATTTTGCGAGGCACAGGAAGCAAATGTGCGGCAGACGAGGACAACGTGTGCGCATGCACTTGGTAGAAGTTTTTTTCTAAGCAGATAGCGCCATTGTTTAAGAAATAAAAAGGAAAGACAATGCGGCGGTGTCCATCATGAGAGCCATCTGCGGTCGCAGTACATAGTAATAAAACGAGGAGGCACGAATGACATCCGGTAAATCGTACACAATTGCTTATGTATCGCGCTTTATTTAAAGAGTTGTGCATCTGTTCCTTACATTTGTGGCATATCGCCCAGATTGAAGAAGGTCGGTCAGCGAGCGAACGTTTTCGGTTGCCACGAATGACCCCGCGAAGCTCGCACAGCTATGCAGGAAAACTTGCCTATTCAAGGAAGGCCCTGCAGCTTGCACCGCCACTCGGCGCAAGGGATAGGTTGCACGGGTTTGACGTACATGCGGCATTGTAAAAAAGATGCCTAAACGACCACCTAAGAATGGATGATGATCTACGCCACAAGGGCGGCGATAGCAACCTGTCACTGCAACCTGGAAGACGTGGGCACTCGACAAGTTTTGATAACAGGGACAAGTGCACACGGGAGACCATAGAAGCAGTGAAAACTTATTCTGAATGGGAAGCGTGCGTCAGCGCTCCATCCTTCTTATCGAACAACAAAGTCTATGACTTTGCACACGTGGCGTAAATCACGTTGACAATATAGTCTGTTGCGTCTGCATCTGTTGCATCGTGTGTATCGGTGTATATACTGTTATCCGTTCAATGAAGGAAAGTCGAAAGTAGCGCTGTGTTTGTCGTATGCCTGCGGCTTTGGCTTTGTCGTCTTTCCGAAGCGCTTTTCCTAGTTTGCATTTTTTTTCGAATGAAGCAAATCACTTGCATCAGCCACACGTGTGTCATGATGCGCAACTGTGATGAGATGTTTCCATAGAAACTGCTGTGATTTGGCGGCGTTGCTGGGTTGCAAACCGAATGAAAAGTTCTTAGCGCTTACACACAGCGTCTTTTGCGCAATCTTCTCGCGTAAATATACCTATATTTTGTGCTCCCAATAAACTTGATTTGCCAGTTAGCGCCCGTTCTGCGGCCGCCTTTTTTTCTTGTCTAAAAGTGCGCGCTTTTCAAAGCCTCTGCATACTGAGCATAAACTACGTGCCGGCATAACATTAACAAACACTCGCGCAAGAAGTTACTAATGATTTCGAGACGTTTCTTCATATTCCTGTAGACGAGTCAGTTTCGCTCAAGCAGTTACTAATCACTTCCAGAGGGGCCTCTCACGCGTGCATCTTTCCCGTTACCGAAGCACTGAAAGCAACGGTTCGATGGGAGCAACGGAAGGAACTTCGGCGGTCGCGTGTTGTCTCACTTCCTCGTGTTTTTTTCTGCATAGTGGCCGCTCAAGAGACCAACTTTCGTTTCGGCTGTCGCTACTACCCATCTTCCTCTGGCATGCCCGACAGCCACCGTCTGTCAGCACAGCTCGCTGTTGCCTCAGAAGCACCGAGCCGTACAAAAAAGGCGCGCTCGCCGATATCAGATGCAGGAAACGGGGAAACGGATTCGCGTGGAGCCGAATTCATAAGCATGCGGAACTCTTAGCTCGTCTATATATGGGGAAGAGTGGCGCTCTTGGAAATACTGGCCAAAATTGTGGCCGAAGAAAGGCTGGGCAAAGGAAATGGCCTTGAATACGAGATAGACCTGACTCCGAAGTGTTTCAGATAGAAAAAAAAATTTGCTAACGGATTTCGTTTTTACTCAAAACGTGGAATCGGAAGTTGGGTCCCGGTGTTATACAGCATTTTCGCCGCAACCATCTTTACCCAATCCTCCTCGTCATCTTTTGGCTCACAACCTTTTTTTTAAGTGACAGTATACGCGCGGAATAATTTAAATGAAGGCAATGCGAACGTGAAAATAATTTAAGGAAATATTGAAATATTGCCTGGCGCGTTAATACTGGAAGCCAACTAAACCAATTGGAATCCTAAATAAATAATATTTAGACTTCCCCAGGCAATGCAAGTTCACCAGTTAAGGGTGCAGCTGAGTGAGTGAGTGAGTGAGTAAAGACTTTATTGAAAAACAAGGTATTGCTGAAATCGAGTGATTCATGGCCCGGATGATTCGCCCGTAAGGCCACTGCTGCGTTGGCTTTGAAGCACGTTGCTTAGCCATTAAGTTTACTCGCTGCCCGTGTAAGTTCGAATATATTCTGGGATTTCCCATGCCATAACGACAATTAGATCAAAGGCACGCTATATTAGGACACTACGATTTTATTTTGGACACATGATGCTATTTAGCGTGCCGCTAAATTAAAGTAGATTGGCGGTTTTGTAATTAAACATAATAAAAATTCGGCTGCCGTAAGCGAGATCTGACCCGTGACCTCGAGCTAAACAGCGGAACGCCAGAGCCGTTGCGCTACCATGGCGGCTACTCTTCCGCTGCCAATGACTGCAGGTTGATCCGCCTGAAATTGAAATTATTCTTGATGTAGGCGTCATAGACGTGTTGAGTTTACGTTTGCATCAGATGACTATTTCAAACCAAATGGCGAGAATCGTGTGAACAGTCAACCTTCCCTAAAGATCGAAAGTACTTTAGCTTTCATAAGGTCAGCAAGGAGACTGCCAAGGTAATCTCCAAAAACGCACCTCCAGAGCGTGCGGCGCCGCTAACGATTACCAGCACATGGCAATTGTCACAAAGGAGCGGCGATGAGGACAGGTGAAACACGTTTAACGGACACCTGAGAGAAAAATCTTTCAAGGTGTATTGATAAATCACCCTTCTCCAAGACAAATAAAGGCACTCTTAGCGTTAGAAGAGGCTTTGCAAGCCAGAGAAGACAGAAAATTAAAGATTGCAATGCTACTTGGGGATACCAACATTGACTACGCTTACCGTCATTGATTTTTACGGCATCTGCTCAGGTACAATATATTTTTTCATTTGTAAAGATGGACGGCATCGTACTCAAACTAGGATCAAGCTAAACTTGGAGTGGTTTGTAGAATATTTACCGAAAAAGGGGGGCCGGGGCATTGGCCTAAATACGAAAAAAAAATGATATTTAAATCCGTAACATCGCACTCATGTTGCCTCCATTTTTTTCCTTTCAATATTCAACCTCTTTCCGCGAAAAAAAATAATGTTTTCCACGCATGCTTTATCACTTTATACTTATTTAACGGTACTCTTTTAGTGTCGGTTCAACTGCCGCATTGCTACAGGCCGGAAAGTTCTTGCACAGGAGAACACTTGTACAATTCCAGCGCTTTCCTTCCACAATATATGGTATACTTAACATCTCAAAAAGGCCGCACAACAAAGAGCGTTTGGCGTATAGCTGGCTTCACATATTGCTCCTCAAACAATCCGAACCAACTCGAAGAAAATCCGCGTTGTTCAAGTGCCGCAGTGCGATGCGACCGTTTAATAGTTGCATACAATTGCTGCTGACTACATTCATCGGCTTTGCCCCATCTGGCCTCTTTACCGGCACAGGAAGGGTTCGGTATCGCTCTCGACCGATAACTTGATAGAGTTGCCACGGGCTGCACAGTGAAGCGGTCAAACAGGCCACTTTTTCCTTGACTCGTTCGATATTCCTACAGACACTTTGGGTATCTTGGACCAGTCCCACGTTCAAGAGCCGAATTGGCTGCCACGGAAAGGCGGTTAATGTCAGCAGGGTCATAATAATCCAGCAGCCAAGTTGCGGGAATCTAATGCAATTTAGCACTTGACTAGTCTCACAAAGTTTGCATTGATTTAACACTATATACGGTGCTGCAGTGTCACAATTGCCTCCTTCAACGGAAGCGATGCTCTACGTATATGCGGTGACGCACCGCTTTCTTGTTTCACTAGTGTTCTTCTTGTCATCCGTCATATAACGTAAAAAGCTGTCTCTCATTTACAA
Organism: Dermacentor andersoni; assembly: GCF_023375885.2. NCBI lineage: Eukaryota > Metazoa > Arthropoda > Arachnida > Ixodida > Ixodidae > Dermacentor > Dermacentor andersoni. Next base: position 155,384,787 of record NC_092815.1, on the reverse strand, counting down.
GCTCTAGTTCACCGGACATCCTATTGCGAACGGCATACCATGGATGTTTATAATGTCACAAACAGACATTTTTTTTCTTTACTAGGGAGGCTTTACCCGAAATGTGTATGTTTATTTTGTTTATAAATCAGAAACTATTTTATCGCTTAATTTAAAGACCTGCTTTTTCTTATGTTTGCATTCGACGCGATTAAACAATTTATCCATTCGAAATCATATATTCTTTATGAAGACAAAAGTTCTCCAGCATGTTACACTCCTGTAACACGTGAAGGCGAAAGCCTTCTTCACACTTGCGAATGCCTTATTTTTCACGATCCAAGGGGTCAGATTTCTTGCCCGACTTAATGAGCCGCAGTGTAAAGTACACCTGTGGCACTTTAGGTCGACCTCGCCAACGACACATTCGAGCACTTAATGCAGTATCTCAAGGTGCAGCATGCATGCGGCCAGTAAGTGTTGCAAATGCATAACACAAGCCGAACACTGCTGCGTTGCATCCTCTCAGCAAGGGAAAGCAGCACTCCCGGTCGAACGCCTTGCTGCCGCCGCTTCGCACGTCGCACCTCGTTTCTCGCTGGGCGAGCACCCTCGGCCGTAGAGTACTTCCGAGGCCTGCTGCGCAAAACTGCAGGGCCTTGGCGAGTGTCCCCCATCGCCGTCTTTCTCGCTTCGCAGTCGAATGTCGCCGCAACCACAGCTGCGGCCGCATGACGTCAGCGACGCAACGGCGGTTTTTCTGTCTGCGGGCGCGCCGCTCGTTCCCATCTTCACCCGCCGCTCGCTCGGAAAAGGTCACATGGTGTTTTTTTTTTTGTACCACTCGACTAGACGCCGCTTTTCTTCAACGCCATCGCGCAAGGACCCACTTAAGGATTTCCCTTTAATAAACACATGCGCATGAGTAGCGTGAGAAAGATATTTCTCGTAGAGAAGAGGCTAAAATTGGAAGAATAGTGCTGAGTAGAGTGACTCTAAGTAATACTGGCTTTTATAATACGCATTAGAGAGTTAGAAAAGCATTTCAGTATGCTATGGTATAGTACTCATATATTACTTTTCGCCATAACTCCGGTTCCACGCAATTTGACCTCCAAATTCCAAAAGCTTGCCGCTAGATAAGTCGTCAGCATTTTTTTTTTTTTTGCAGGCACATTTATGAAAACTTCACCGATGATTACGATATTCCTTAATGCGTAATTTGAGCGGGGTTTTATACGTGTTTTCATTTCGCGATATATTGGCTGGCGCGGACAATCTCTCTCGTGCGGCACGTTGTAAAAGGAGCTATGTGTGGCGCGACTGCCTCGCTAATCAGGAGATGGCGAAAGGCGGTGCGTGAGTGACGCGTGGGCGCGATTCACAGCAGCCGCCGCACACAGACATCCACTCATGCAGCGCTTTGTTTCCATACAGATGACGCGCGCTACTATGGCGTCATCTTGCCGCAAAGCCAGTCTTGCGCGGTACTACGCTTTTCTTCTCACGCTTTCGCCGTACGCTCCTCCTCTGCTTTACGCCTCATAATTCCGCTTCACTCTCCTCCTCCACTTTCATCCTGACGCTCTCTTCGCTATCGTAGTCTTTCATCTCCCGCTGCGCTCCTCGTTCGCTTTCATCCTTCGCTGTATTCGTTCGCTCATTTACGAGGGACAACTTCGACGTTCGCAGCAGGAACGAACGCCTAGGAGCCGCGCTCTAAAATGAGCGGAAAACTAAATAATTATTCCTCACATTTTCGGAATGCATATCTTAAAACTGCTGTCATAGACAGAATTTCTTTCAACGGTAGGCGTTGCAAGATCACCGGCTACAATTTGTAAATTGCAACGCGTGCCGCAAGTCAAGTATTTATCGCATTAAAGTACTCAAGCTGTGAACATGACTCAATTAGGTATTATTTCGGCTTCTAATGCAAAAAATGCCTGATCCGTAAGCTAATTCAGCTTCAGAAGTAGAACTATCCTAGCTGTCCCAGGCGATTTCTTAAAGCTATCTTGACTCTGATAACACCCGCTATGTACACGCCTTGTACTTGCAAACACGACAAAAATCTTTAGAGAAACTTTAATATGCAATTGTGGGTCGCACAACTTTATGGTAAGATAGTCAAACGCACGAGCAGAAGAAAGGGCAAGCGTCATGCATTTCCATCAATGGAAGAACATAGATGCAACCCGGTTTCAGCGTATGCAGAAGAAAGAAGTGCAAATCGTGCCGCAAAAGTCTCGATCTCGATATGCACGGCACGTATCTGCAAGCTTGGTTTTGGGAAAAGGAAGTTCGACGCTGGAGATAAGGGCTCAGAGGCACCGTCCATCATCCACCACTTCTGTAAGGAGAGGTGCGACGAAACAGAAACGGCAAGTCTTTGGTCTTCTCTTTCAGGTGTGACCGGCGTAGGCACTAACCAAAACTTGAACACTATGAACGACCGGGCGGCTCGCGGTGCAGGAGCAGGCAGCTCACGTCTCCGCGCACGCTGTGCACGCATATAGTGAGAATTACAAGTGTCAAAGCAGGCCGCTCGAGGGCCTTTGTGCCGGGGGTATTTGTAAATACGGGTCAAGACTGTAAAGTAGGCTGCAGTACCGATATAATCCCTTTTACCAGCTAGTGTACTTCTTCCGAAGTGGAGAGAGAGGGGAAGGAACAAACTCTCATAAATTTTGTGAAGCAGGAAGACGCAATTACGGAGCTCTTATTCCTAGTCCTTTCTTTTTCTCTGGAACTCTTTTTCTGATGAAACGCGATCGCTCCTTTACAGCTGTTCACAAAGGACATTGAATAATGTTTCATTTGCTGATAAATTATAATTCGCACATGTGTTGCACTTTAGGGTTTTATTTTCCACGTTGTAGTTGTTTTCTATAAGGTGTATAATCGTTTAGTGTCGTTCATTGTGCGCGCTTAGTTCTTGCACCACCCCACTCAGTGGTAACATTTAATAAATAAATAAATAAATTTATTACGTATTCAGGATTCCAGCTATAAAAAGAGCAATCGTCAAATATTAAACAAAAATGCCTTTAAACGCAGCTTTTTTTTTTCATTTGCTGGTCAAATATTTTCCTGTAAACAAAGCAGCGACTACATAACCGTCCCGAAAAGAAGTGAAGTTTAAGGATATAGGCATGCAGATTATTGCAGACAAAATGTGTCTTGCATATCCTGGCGAGAGTAGGAAGATTCCGCAGAGACACTTAAAGGGACACTAAAGTGAAAAATGATTTCTTCTGCATCAGTAAATTGCCGTTCTACAACACCAAAAACACCACTCTTACAACGATAAGACGTTTGGTAAGCCAGAAGAAGCGCGAGAACGAAATACGGGTGGCGACCACTACTTAAGTTCCCGCACCTGGGGGCTGTGACATCTAGGATTTTGATGGCATCTTCTAGGGCCTACTAATTATATATAGCGGTACAGATTGACGACATTGTGTTCTAAAGGAACCAAATATTAAACATGGCAGGTTTCGAGAACATTTATTCAGCCAACGCGGCCCAAATGCGAAAACATTCTTTGGAATTCCTGACGTCACGTTGACGTACCGGCGCTGGGGTTTCGGGGCGAAATTCAAATACTGATACTTGGACCTTCATTTTCTCATCTAATAATCAAACTATCTTTTTGAAATGACTGCCTGCCGGGTTCTCAAGCAATGCTTCATTAGTCTAAATTGATTTATTGTTTCGCTTTAGTGTCCCTTTAAGACTGCTTACATGCCGGAATGCGAAAGCATTAAACCGTTTCTAGACCTCGGAGGGTCCTTACTGCGCTCATGTTATACACTCATGATGTGGCACCACATCCCTCCCATTCAGGGCGCATCAAGTGCCCAATGACGCATGATTAGGCCACACCTTTAGTAAGCCATATGGCTGCTACGTAATGTGTGCAAAGAAACACGCACTAGGCACACCTTTATTCAGCTCAGAACGGTGGAGCCGCCTTGGCGTTAGGGAAGCGTGCTCGTGTCACAATCCGGAGGCCCCGGTTCTGTTCCCACCGAGACCGAAGTTTAACAAATTTTATTTTCAATGATATTAGTTTACTTCGTTTTCAGAAACGACCCTGTGAAATTTGACATCAACTCGAGCATTTCTTTGGTGTGGTTTCAGGCTTTGCGCCGTCGGCTTCTTTTGATACCATTATAGGGTCATGTCGACGCCACCGGATTGTCGCGAATGGGGCATGTAATGTTTTGCATCAATAGATTGTGATTCGTAGTCGTCATTACTCACAGCGGGAATAAAAGAACCACTATATAAATAACACGCACTCACTTTAAAGGAAAAATACACGCACAACTTTAAGACACATAGGAAGACATACGGAGGTACTATCATTCAAACTCACAGAGGTGGCATTCCAGTTGGAACTAGAGGAAGAAGCCGAGTTGGACTGGTCATTCAAAACCCAGAACAAATAGGTCGCGGGGAAACGCATTCAATGGGTTAATATGATTTACAAAGTGCGTCTGAGGACATGGTTCTCAAAAAATATTGTCAAATTCATATCTTTCGGGCTATGGACAAAGGGAGGGGTTGCTTATGACCTGCAGTGCAGCTGAAGGGGCGACTTCCTGCTGATGATGCCGACGGTCCCCAGCTCCGAAAAGGCAACAGGCATTTCCTCTGCATCCTTCACTGTGTTTGCTCGAAACCGACAGAACTCCTCCGACACATATTTGTCGAAACGAACGCATTAGAAAATTTTCGTTGGAGCGTGACACGACACGTATATTACGCAGCAGCATCATTACTACGTTGTATAGCATGCGTGGAACCCTCACGTGCTGCTGCATGCTGCCTGAAGCCGTGTGATGGTACCTACAGTTGTCGAGTTCTGTTCGCCCAGTGTCAAGTGACCGCTGACTTGTCAAACGTTACATTAGCAGAGATTTCCGATTTACACAGAAATCACCTACCTTATGGTACGCAGGTGAAGGTACAGACTGCAGCGTTGCCGTGGTCATCCAGGTGATAGAAATAAGGAAGTAGGTGACCATGAGGTTGACGTGGATAGTATTCCGTAGACAGCGCAGCTCCCTGTGCATTCCAAAGAAAAGAAATGAGGAGGAAACGGATACTATAACGTTTATTCCCGCCATACTCAATGAGCCCCGCTATTATATAATGTAAAGATTTGACAATGGCAGGTGGAATGTCAGCCTACAGAAAATAGAGGGAAGCACAACCTGTCCATAATATACGAGTAGAAGTTGCCAAGTTTCTTGGTTACGAAACAAAGTAAAAAATGGCAAACAGATGCAAAACGTATAGAAGACTAAACATACGAAATATTGCTCCGTTGATAGTACACACCGTAACTACTATATGCATACAAGATAAGTGACATCACTATCGATTGGGTGCCATCGCATAAGTATACGGGGTTCAGTGTGCTATATTGAACTCGATTATAAACTGGACAACACAGACAGAGTTCATTAATGCAATGACTTCTAAAATGTTCGGACTCCTGTAATTTTCGCAACATATTGCTAGTAAGAACGCAAGGCTCCACTAGTACATTTCGTGGAGCCCGTCATCTTCGGAATTTCCTTCCCTCATTGGGCATGCCCACAAAGTTCATCTCATAAATTTGTTCGAGTCAGCGCAGAATGAAGAGCCGATTTCAGACTATCATCATGATCATGATATCAAAGCTTATCTGCTTTAAATGAATCCCTCTATATCAACTCGCTTATAATGGCGCAGAATGTTGGCCCAGCTATCATTTTTTTTTTCCATTCACTATTCCGCAGAAACATTCATCTTGCGCTTGCGCGTATTTTGCCAGCACTTCGTACGTTATAACGCGTGGACCACTGCTACGAAGTTATCCCGGGATTATGATGCACGAATAAATAATTTATATCACAACTCACAGCCAGTTTTACCAATTACACAGTAGAACTCACTGCCTACGAGCATTTGCCACAATCAAAGAAGCAATTTCATCAATCGCGCCACAACTTTCTAAACGACTGTATGTAGCCTTCCACCTACATGTTCGATAATTATTTTTATGTACCCACTGTTCTGGCGCAGTGGGTCAAAGTATGAAAATTAAATTGTACATTCTACGTTGCCACGACATTCTATTTAGGATTTGTCAAGCCATGTGCATTATTTCTGAACAAAGGCCAACTGTTGTATCGTTACTGCGCGATGTGCTTGATGAATACGTGTTTTTTTTATTTTTCCATGTTTTCGAATGCGCGCCAAATATGTACAGAATACGGTGGCACCTACAGCAGTGCGTAGTTGACGGAGCATACAGGGGCATGCCCTGGGTATACTGCTGAATATAAACAAAACTGAGTAAAGATACCTCGTCTATAGCGACGGTCGCACGAGATATAGCGAAACATTTGCAAAAACAAAGGTATACTTATCATCCTTCGTTCTTATTTAGGGCCTCAAAAATTGAGTGTTATTAGGGTGAAAGCCTTAAACGGTTCATTGTTCGAGAAATGCCTTGCCGGGAGTTATCGAAAAAATTAGCGTCTAGCGTTATGACATCCAAATTCAATGGCACCAAAATTTATGGTGTCACCCACGACTATTGGTGGAACTCCAACTCACGACCTTTCGTGGGAGTCAACCCACGACCTTTGGTATCAATTAACGCAAAACTAATCAGGGCACTAAAACCCACAACCTTTGGGGGGAGTCGGAACCTCCAGTTTTGGTGGGACCAAAATTCAATGGCACCAAACTTCGTGGTTCCATCGTTTGTGGTCGTACCCACGACCATTGATGGAAGTTGAACCCACGAGTTTTGGTGTTAATTAAGGCAAAGTTACTTCAGGCACAGATTTTTAAATATGGTTGATTAAGGCACTCAAACACACGACCTTTGCAGGGATCAAAGTTCAATGGCACCAAAATTGATGGTGCCACCATTGATGGTCGAACCCTTGACCACTGATGGCATTCGAATCCAGGACATGTAGTGTTAACTAAAGCAAAGTTAATTATTGCACTTAAACCCACGACCTTTGGTGGGAGTCGATCCCTCCACTTTTGGTGAGATCAAAGTTGAATGGCACCAAAATTGATCATACAGCGATTACCAACCCACGACCATTGACGGGAGTCGACCTCAGGATCTTGGGTGTTAATTATGTCGAAAATAATCAAGTCATAGGAAATTAAGGTGGAGTTAATCAATGCTTTTGAACCCACGAAAGTTGGTGGGAGAAACGAGTAATAGGAAGTGACAACGCATTCGAATTAAAATTTTAAGTAATTTAATGAATCTCTAGTGAGCGCGCAGACCTTCGCCTTGATCCTCCTTTGCGTATCTAAAGTAACTATCAACTATTTTTCTTCGAGAGGGAACTGGGGGCGAAATCTTGGAGTTTGCTGTCTGACAACACAAGGTTTGGGAGTTTCCTGCCAGCTTTCATAAACAAGTAACAGATGCAATATGGCCTCTTTTTGAATACGAACTCAGAAAGAACAAGCAAAACCAATCACAGATACATGTATTCACAAACAGAGCTGCTCGCAAGTCAAGTGACGAACTCCTTTATAAAATCTGCCATTCTTCTAAGAACGTACGAGGGCGAATCAGAAAGTCTTGCCCCTATTTTTTAAGCCAAATTACGGCTGTAAATGCGAAGTCAACCTAACAATTCCCAGCGGTGGACCTTTCTCGGACCGGACCTGTGTTATCGGCCAGTAGCTTCGCTTCTAAAGTGCCTGCTAGGGAACAGGAAAAAACTTCTCCGCTAGACCTCGTGGTGGCGCTAGTAGTACCAGCGCACGAGGCACATACTCGCCTTTTTTTTTCCTTGAATGGATGGGACTAGCTGCTCTATTCTTCCCTTATAGCTCTCTGTCCATAGAAACTCCGGCACAAAAGTTAAGTCATGGAAATATAATTATAGATGAGGTTTTTTTGACCTGACCAATGGGACATCATCTCATTTGATGAACTCTTACTTTTGAAAAGGTTGCCGCGTTGCTTTTTGTTCATTTTATGGTTTAAGTGGCCTTAAGTTGCGAGTTGAAGCAATAAGGATTTTAGAGGTCCGTCTAAACGTGCTATAGGGATCAAATGAAATTACCCTCACCGCTTGCCTTCTACGCAATCATAATTATTCTATGTTAGAGAATATAGTTTCTATTAGTCATATAAGTTTTTTACAGCGAACGGTTAATGCTTGTGCGAGGGTTCGCAAATTGATGCGTAGTGCGGCTCACGGAGTTCTCTGTCGTTAAAACGCTACGTACTGTATGTATGTATGTATGTATGCATGTATGTATGTATGTATGTATGTATGTATGTATGTATGTATGTATGTATGTATGTATGTATGTATGTATGTATGTATGTATGTATGTATGTATGTATGTATGTATGTATTCATGTATGTATGCATGCATGTATGTACGTATGTATGTATATGCGTGTGTGTGAGTGTGCGTGTGCATGCGTGTGTGCCTGCATGTAGAAACTCATAGTCCCCAGGAGTTCACACCCTGTGGCACTGGGTATGTGCGTCTGTAGAAATCTCAGGGAACAGCGTCTGCATTGTGCGTCTCTATGCTCCATCTCACAACCTGGTTGCAGCACTGTGGAAGCTACACGAATTCTTAGTTAATAAGGAGGACGAATGCGCCTCCAGATGTGCGCATTCGCGCCGCGTCATCTGCTCAGCGTCTGCTTGCCATCCTGTTACATGCTCCGTTGTTGGTGGATTGACGCAAAAGATGTTTTGACTCCGTGACCATAAGCTACGTTTACATGCATGTGACAGCAGGGCTTCGCTTTACCTGTTCGGTTTCCCTGCAGCTACCTTGCAGCCTCCTTAGCAAGTAGTACGGATGAATGCCCTTACCAATATTCGCCTGCGCCACAGCGTCTGCTAGGCGTTTACTTGGCGTTCGCTCGGAACCGTCACTACGTACCATAAATATGCAGTGAGCAATTAGGAATTTATAGCATTCCGCATCATCAGCGCATCACCAGTGCTAATGCTGGGACAGCACCTGCTAACTAGAAATCATCATATCCTTGGCAGTGAGCTCATTCTAGCGCCCACTTATCTGTCATCTCAAGTTGATCACCATCATAAAGTAAGAGGCACTTTTTGTCACACCAACAGGTTTTTATATTTATGTATTCCCCATACAACCGACTGGAACGACTTTCCTGATGATATCGCGTCACTCGAAGACAACGCACTTTTCCGCCGAACATTGTTTGGTTTTGCTCAACTGTGACCATGCATTTGCGCAAGCGCTGTCGCGCCGTATTTTCCTTTTGTCCAGTTCAGATGTCGCTAGGTTTAGATAATTTCAATGTCATAGTATTCTTGTTATTTGATTTCTTAATGATTACGTCCAATGCACATGTCGCTTGCATTACATAAACTTGTGATAATCGTTGTCATTGTTTTTCGCATGTGCCCCACTCCCCTCTATAATGCCTTGGCGCTTGAGGGTATGTGAAATAAATAAATAATTAAACAAACAAACAAACAAATAAATAAATATATAAGTAAATAAACAAAAGCCAGTTTTACGGCTCGGTGCCGTGTCTGTATTTGTAGCACCATCAAAACAAACAGCCGATCTCAATAATTACAATAAAATTTACCTAATGAATTGACATCAGCTTGACATGAGACATAGCGATGACGGATTTTCCCGCTTGTTTCTTGCTGACAGGGCAGATAGCAAGAAAGAAGAGCGAATCCAGATCCAAGTGAGTGGTCGGCGCTCGATGGGCGCTGCCATATTGCCACTGTCAGGGTGGGTACGACGGTTACCGGCGGTAACTGCCAGAGTAATTCTCTGTATACGATCGTACACGCGCACACGTCCTTACATGTTACGTATCGCTGTACCGTGTCATCCAGCGAGCAAAAACAAAACACTCCAGTGTAGCCACTAATCAGCCAGTCACGCCCTGAACTACATACCTAGCACTCTGCAAGGATATTGTGGGTGTACTCCTCCTACCTTCGGCAGTACTGCAACGAGCTTGTGAGATGCAGTATAGAGTGTTCTAGAAGCAACCCAAGCAGAGCGGGACCGCAGTTGAGCGGACACACAAAATCTTACAAGTTTAGCTCTTACTTAGGATGTAAGCCATTCATTATGTATGCTGAAATGAAGACAGCTGTTCAAGTAAACCGACTAAGGCGAATCATCAGTATGGGCTCATTATGCAATTTTTCAATACATAGATTTCAAAAGTGATTAAATTACTCGCTTTACGTGCCAAAACCACGATCTGATTATCAGGCAAGCCGTAGTGTGAGACTCAGGAAATTTAGACTACCTGGAGTTCTTTAACGCGCACCTAAATCTGGGAACACGGGTGTTTTCGCATTTGGGCCCCTTCTAGATGCGGCCGCCGTGGCCGCCATTCGTTCCCGCGACCTCCTGCTTAGCAACCTCCCGCTTAGGCCAACACCATAGCCACTAAGCAACCACGCAGGGTAACGTAGATTTTAGTGCATGCCAAACGGAATGGCTCACGTCTACTTTCTTGATCGGCTAACATTTTTTTTTTGTAAAGTAAGGAGTCTGGGACTGATCAATTGTTTACTGTTTACATTCGATATCTTTTTCCTCTTATCCTTTGACCGCGACATTACATCATCCGGGTCTCTTACTGTCATCCTTCCGCGGATGGTAAGGCACTAAGTTACCTACAGTTGTAACTTCTGTCTTGCATGCTGGTCCTTCCAAGTGCACCGACTTCAGTATACCTTGCTCTTTCACCGTTTTGAGGACAACTGCAGAACCCGCGAAAGCATTTTTCGAACGGTGAAGACCTTTTCGTACAAGCACGATGTTTCCAGGTTGTATGTTGGGCATGTGGGTTGCATGGCGCGAGTGGTAGCATTTCTTCATTGTACGTTTATACCTATTGTATTCCCCTAACGTCTTGCTGCGTTCTGGAATGTGGAGCTTCCCTACTATGCCAAGTTCGTAATCTGCTGGTAACTACGTCGCCTTCTGAAAGGCAGCAAACTAATGGCTACAGCCAAGCCGAGCTGTGTGAAATTGATTATGATGCCTAACCGCTGCCTCATGAGCATACTTCCATCCTCCACGAAATTCAGCGTATATAGAAATGAAGGTCTTCTAGGTGTTCCGGCATTTTCTTCCGGGTGGTATGGTGCCGAAAAGATCAATGTGACAACCTTTTCTGCTCCCCACTGAAGGAGCCTCTCGCTGCGGAATGCAGGTCCATTATCAGAGACAATCACCTCGGTGTGTCTAGATGCCTCTCTTTCCATCACTGTAACCACACTGTTTGTATCTTCTGTTTCAGGTTTGGCTGCCGCCATACGTGTGCACCGGTTCACAGTCACTACAAAAGACTGAGTCCGGTGCACACCCTACCCTTTCTTTTTGAATTCAGCGAAATTGAGATGAACGACTTCGAAGGGAAATACAAAGGAATGACTATCTGGTTTTCTTTTGTACGTAACTTGGCTTTGATAGCTTAGCATTGATGGCAGGTCTTGACGTAAGCCTGTATATGAGCTTTCATGTTCTTCCGCGTAAAACGTTTCTGAATCTTGCAGTAGGTCCTCCAAAAGCCATCATGTCCTCCTGAGTGTGGACTGTCGTGATAGAGCCGCAATATTTTAGATATTCAGCTTTGAGGGACAAGAAAATTTCCGTTGATTAATTTTATTTCTTCAGTGTCATCCGATACACTTGCGACTGGTGCCCCTTGATAGTTGTTTATCGGCGGTATGTTCAATCTTGATAACGCGTCTACGTCAGGTAGCTCTTCACCAGGTCTGTGGCTCACATCAAAAGTGAACGGCTGAGTTTCGCTAATCCACCTTGCCACTCTTCCCTTCGGTTGTGGAAGGCTCAGAAGCCTGATTATCTGTGAAAAGCTTGAACTGACGGCCCTACAAGTAACTCCTGGAGTATCGTAACGCCAGCACTACTGCTAAGGCCTCGTTTTCCGTGGTCATGTAATTTACTTCCGCTTTTTAAAAGGTGTAGGAGTAATAGCCAATGACTTTTAACTGGTGGCTTCGGTCGTGGTTTGAATCTGTTTGGTGTAACACTGCTCCTGTGCCATAACTGGACGCGTCAGTGCAGAGCTCTAAGGGTTTGGAAAAATCGGGTAATATCAGGATTTGATCTGATGATATTGCGCACACCAGTTATTCATATGCATGGTCGCACACGTCGCTACGCACAAAGGGAACTTCCCTTTAAATGAGCCTTGTAAGACACATGAATATTGCGACAAAGTCTTTAATGAACGCCCTAAAATGTCCTGCCAGTCCTAAGAACACGCGCAGTGAGTAAACATCGTAGGGCCAATGCGGTTCCTTGGTTCGTTGGACGGACTGTTCCTTTCTCGTTTTCGTGAAGCCGTCGAGGACTCTGCCAAGGAACGCCATCTTTCTCTGAAAGCACTCACTTTTCTTCTTCTTTATCTTTAGGTGTGATTTGCTTAATGCTTCTAGTAGGTCAGCGACGTGGGAACAGGATCCGAGATTGATCAACTGTTTACTGTTTACATTCAATCTTCCACTTATCTTTTGACCGGGACATTACAATTCTTTACTGCACTATCTTTTGGATCAGCCTATGAAAACATCCAGATAATAATTCGAGAAAACAAGTTTAAAATGCCCAAGAATGCACCGCATTAGAATATATGGTTGAGAAGTAAACACCGAAAATGAGAGCATAACAAGTCAGCTCATAAGCTTCAGGAGAATTTCCGGCGTTTCACGTGTAGGTGTTTGAGACCAGCTTACGATGTCTGCCACCTGCATGTTCTTTTCAGTTTAGTATACATAGCAGTGTTTTTTTTTTTTGGTTGTAAATGTTTGGCCACTTTTTTTAAACGAAAGCCAGATAAAGCTCACGTTTTATGCAGCAGCATATGTACTCACTTATAGTAGATGAAGATCCACAAGGCGATGCTTAGTGCACATAGGGACATTCCATATCCTATGTAGTACAAGGTAGTTCCATCTATCTGCAATAAAGAGGCCAAGATGTGTGTCGGTCGATGTTGTCATTGGGCCATGACCCAGATATGAAGAAACTTATCAATATTTGAAGCTCACAAAATACATATTTTGTATAGCCATTTAAAAAGCATTAAAGTTGCCTAAAGTGTATTTTATTTAATATGTTTCTTATTATTAGGCAATGTTTTAGACACAGTGAAGGTCCTGTATGGCAAGGGTAACGCCAAAGAATATTTTCCCTTACATAGGCCCTGTTACCCGTACATTGCTTAGCAATCAAGTAATGTGCGTACTATAGATACATCATTGTGCACTTTTTAAACAAGACAGTGTATGTAGGTCCAACATTGTAAATTATGTACGAAATATGGACAAGGTATACACGCACACGATATATCTCACGAAATAAGAAACAATTATACTAAAGCAGTCAAATGGGGGGGCTACAGAAGTGAAATAACGGAACTTATCAGCATAATGTAACTGAGGGGGACAGTAAATATGCCCTCATAAAATTTTTAAACCAATTCGATGATCTGTAGTATTGCGTAGTAGGAATCGTGTTCTGATGTTTATTTGCGATAGTAGGAAACGAATATTAAATACATTGTGTGTGTCACACCATAGCTAGTCCCGCGAGAAGGAACTCTGCTAAGAGGAATATTCGTTGTACTACACCAATAAGGTCAACAATGAAGCGGTACAGAAAAAAAAAATGTGTCATGATACTGCATGCGCATTATGCCATGGTGTATTGTTTCTAAAGCAAGGTCGCAGAAAAAAAATAAGGGAGTTATACCATGGCAAGTGCCGTCCGGCCGATTACCACCATGTTGTATGAAGCATTAGGCAATCTTTGGTTCTTTCCGGGGTCAAACAGGTCATGCAAAATGTAACGCCACTGTTTGATACTCACCGGCCTTTCCACCTCGAAGAGTGGAACACAATGGGAGTAATCCGATTTGCTGGCCCAGATGCCGGCGGCTGAGCAGAACCGCGACGCGTTTTCTGCATGGACCAATAAGAGGGAAGGATGAGAGCGTGGCGTCCGAGCGCTTCAGCAAGAAGACTGCAACACGATTGCTGGACCATTACCTACTAGCCAGAACACAATCGTAAAACTTGTAACGCTGGCAGTAGTTGTCTCGTGGCTCTTGATGACTATCACTGAATGGCAATCTCGGGTATAGACTGCTTCCCGTGTACATAAAAAAAAGACTTTCGCTAAATTGCTCGCCAGACCAGATTTTTAGCCAATACTGATGCTAAACAAAGTATTAGCGAAGGTTACTGCCGAATGCCAAAGAGAACTTACGTACACAAACATTCGTAAATTCGGCTTCGAACTTTGGTTTTCACTCTAGCCGTAGCATGAACCATAACAATGATGACGTCGCTGCGTTCCACACGAAATTTCGAAGACTTGCCGCGGACAGGTGCCGAAACAAGGGCACATATCCACAGTTAAAAAACCTTGCAAAACTTCTGATGCAGAAACAGTCAAAAGAAAAATTACGCATTTCGTTTATTTCAATCGCTAAGTCCTATTGCTGGGATGTTTTAGCTGGCTGAACTGTGAGCACAACAGTACGCTGCCTGCAACAGAAAATGCCGCTTCTGCTCGCACTCATCAATATATTCATGTTAGAGACTGACTACTGCTTTGGGTGAATTTAAGATTCAACCTTTCCTCTGGACTAGACCTACCGCCGCAAAACACTGCCCGCTAAGCGAAGCGAACAGCAAGCAACAAATACAGTTTATAAACCTAGGATGACATTTTAGTCTACGTCTGCATGAGGTATCTGAATATTTTATCCAGAGCTTTTTGAACCAGAGCATTTTTTATCCAGGGCTATCCAGAGCATTTTTGAACAGCGAGATATTTGAGTGAGGATTGCGTTTCGTGGTAGGGCAAAGCACGCGTCTGCTTTCGCTGTGATTGTTGGTGGTCATAATTGTATCATTAGGAAGAAATTACACTTACCGCATCGAATAAACATCCCAACCAGGTGTAACTATTTTTGTTCACCCAAGCAAACAAAGAAAAACTGTAGTGAAACATCGCCGAATTTGCTGGTTATAGCAGCCTTAGTATGTAGAGGCTGCAGGTGTGCTAGTCACGTAGTGAATGTTGCCGTAAAGGTCTAAAAAAAGAAACGAGATGCCGGTAGTCATCGGGTGCAATTACACTTAATTCTATGGTATTTCTGCGCATAAATAGGCTCCTTCGTAGCTTTTAGAATAGAAAATCTGCCACCGCTTGCCGTACAGGGCGCATGTAGTACATTGTCGTCCTCTATGAAGGGGAACACGTGAGCGCGTGGCCTGCGCTCTGCAGCGGCTGCCTACAACCCCTTCAACCGACAGCTAAAAAAAGCAAGTCCGCTTTTGGCGTCATCTATTGGCGAACAAAACAACGAGTGATGGCCGGCGGACAAGCGCTGCTAGATCACGCTCCCTCTCCGCTCGCGCAACGGGCGAGTCGTCTGCAACGCGTCGTCGGCTGCCAACGAATGGAGCGTGGTGCGTGAGCACGGTGGAAAAGGCAACAGGCGCTGTCTCTCGGCTTGCGCGAGTTGCGCTTCGCCTAAACTGGAGCTATATAGGCGAGAGCGATGCACTCATGGCGAAGGGATACGATGCTTCAGTTTGGCATATTGCCAGTTGCTACGCTTCCAGCCCACAGCGTAACAACAGCGAACCACGGTGATCGTGAAAAGAAAGATCGAGACCAACACAGATCGCGGAGCTCTCGTCAACCCAATGTAAGACAAGCAGACGACACTTGCTGCGTGCCGAAAGTCTGAAAAGTAGTGATAAATTGTACTTGTGCATTCTCTTTCTGTTACTTCTTATGCAGAAACTAATTAACAAATATTTCCACCATTACGAACAACATCTGTCCGCCATAAAGTTGGCAAATTTTCTGATGATGCGCCCTGGGAAGCCAATCGGGTATATGGCCCTACTGGCGTCATATGGTCACTCCGCGTCACATGGCCAGGGGTGGCTGAAAACTCAGACGAGTGGCGTGCTTCAATCTGTTGCCACAAATATATTTAAAACCTCGCAATAAATTGCACGCTTTACGCGCAGCACTTAGATGTGTCAATTATTGATCGGGAGGACCTACCCTAACGACTCAGTATGTTTGTACAATATCAGCAAAATCGTTTCAGGCTCCCTTTAATAGATTGCCTTCGAAGGCGCCCCGCGATACTCAGTTGCGCGATAGCACGGGCCCTTTGTATTGCTGCTGCCTTTGTCTCCACTGTCAGAGTCCACGCACTACTAAAATGGACGAAAAAACATAGAAAGCTGCTCGCTTTATTATCGATGTACGAACAACTGCACAAAAAAGGTGCAATTTCACCCGAAGAGCGAAGCACTGAATGCGATAGCAAGGCTTAGCGTATAGCTTGAACTTCTCGGACGAGGTTATCACTACACGCGAGTCCGAATAACTTGCACGTGACATATGCGGGGTGCGTCGAAATTCCTGGCACCCATAATAGCTTTAACACGCCCTGTATTGCATAGGCTCCACCGCGCTTCGTGTAAAGCGCCGCGCCGTTAAAATTACATCAATTTCAGGTTTGCCCGTTGATATTGTATTTATTATTATTGTACTACTACTATTTATTATGTCTCAGAAAATTTTAGGCTGAAAGGCATGCGCAGTGCCTTTGTTTCTTTATATTCGTTTGTGACTGCCATTCTCAAACTTCTGAGGAATAACTTAGTGGAGAACATAGGCTCTGGTATGAGAAACTTATAGTGTTTAAATACTGTACGCAACATAATCCGTATATACGGCATGGATAAACATGTAGGGTACATATGGCTAAATATATGCGGAGCCGCACGGCAACGCCGACAACGAGAAGAGTATGAAAATTCGCGTGGGGTGTCCATGTAATTGCTATCACAGTGAAATTGGTTGCTTCTTGACTAAACCGACTGTAGCGTGGTCTTCACCACTGAAGCGCAATCGTCATCGCCGTGTCGACGCGCCGCTGGCGCCTGGACCACCTATTTTCATCCCACACCGCGCACTCACGTTCTTGCCCGCCGGCACATCGCGCCGCCGGCTTTTATACGGTACGTACAGGATGACGCGCCAGACACCTTTCCCGCACAGGGTTCGCAAAGTGGCTGCTGCCTCCACCAGCCGCCCTCGTGGCTGTGCGAAGCAGCACCCCGAGTGCACTCTCCTGCATTGGCCGCGGCCTCTTTCGCGCACGACAGCGCCAAGACGACCAGTGTGTGTGCAGAGGGTTGTGTCTGCTACCATCGAGGCGCGCGTTTTTGTGTTGGCCAACGCCACTTCGCACTACGAGGTTTTGTCGTGGAGTGGCACTTCGTTTCCACGGCACGTCGTTCAACCACTACATGGAACACAGGGCCGCCCGCTTGAGCTTTCTTCAGTTGTTCCCAGAGCACTCGTCATCTGAAGCGTCATCTTCATCCGTCGCTGCGCCTCCTCATCGCGTGCAACTACGAGTATCTCCCATGGCTTGAGAATCAGAATGCGATTAGTTCGCGGCTGCGCTCGACCGTACAGTCTCCATTCTCGCTCCGGTTCACCTTCACCTTCTGCAATAAGTGCTGGGACGAGGACAAGCCTCGTCGACCACCGTCACGTCGTGGTTACGCCAACCAATCGCGACAAATGTGGTTGCGTTGCCTTTGGGACTCTCCGGTGCGAATGCTTCCGATCACAAAAATATCAGACTGCCGATTTCGGGAACAGAGTAACCAAAACCATAGCCTCATATGTACACTCACTTAGGATGAAAGTCATGATATTGTGAGCAGGGTAATGACGAGCCTTGACATCGCGCTATCGCGCACCACGATGTGCCATTTGCGGCGGACAGCAAGAGATTATGCACTCAAGAAAAATTGTGTTAGTGTGTGGTGGTATTAGGTGTAGCAGTTGATTTCCTTTTGAAACGCTGCAATAAAGAAAAAAATCCGTATTAAGGCGGAAGCCTTAAGTGGCTCGGTGCAATGGCTCATGCCCGAAACAGTCCGCGTCTAGTCCAGTGATCCAAAAAAAATACGATACAAAAATATCATCATCACGATTGACTCATACCCGCGTAAGCAAGCAAAGCGGCTTAATGTGAATGAAGAAATGAAAGAAAGACAGAACTAAGAAAAGAAAGAACGAAAGAGAGAGCGAAGGAACGAACACAAGAAAGAACAAAGAAAGAATGAAAGAAATAAACGCGGACAGAAACAGAGCACGAAATAACCTTTAGGTAGTGCATTAGGTGCTCGCACGTGTCGTTCAGGAGGTCGACCTACAGTTCCATACGTTTACTTCACACTGCGGCATGTTATGTCTCGCAAGAAGCCTGGCCCCTTCTTTCGTATAACTTAATGCATGGCCACATGTGTAGTAGGTTTTCACCTTCACCTGTTATAGGAGTGTAAGAAGATGCCGGTTTTTTTCGTTCGGTGCCACCACTATTTTGTTAATGCACACGTTTCGTTTTTCGCGTTTTTTTTTTTTTTGGTCAACAGCGAGCACCAAAAAAGTGAAAAGTGCCCTCGAGAGAACGGTACATAAGTGGTGCCACCACCATATTTCTAACGACGGCCGCTTCTCATTGGTTCGCTCCTCATAAGCACATAATATACAAGAGTCTATATGTCGAAAAATATTCCTTGCTGCTGTAGGCGCTATCGGTAAGCCCACTTCAGGCGGTATTCAAAGCAAATCACTGTAGCTACAACTTCGCAGGAGATTTGTTTAATGCGTGGATCTCTACAAAGAAAGGCGTCGCTTTACTTCAAATTACGCAGGCCTGAAATTTTCAATCAAGTTGTGTTGATTCTATCATACTATATACGTCTTGAAATAAAACTGAAATCGTTTCAGCAGTTGATCACCGCATCACCACCGTATCAACTGATTAACTACTCACGTCACGCTCTGGCAAGTACTGTTTCAGTGGCTCGTCAATTATACGATTTTTTGTGCACGTGATCCTTACGTGACAATTTTCACGCATGGTATGAAAAGAATCAATCGAATATCTGTAAAACAGTAAATCAGTAAATTTGGGCTATGAACCAGGCTCCTATAAAATACGCTTACTTAGTTCTGTGCTTACTAGCCACCGAACGGCAGACTGAGCAAGCAACTGTCCGCTCACCCACGTTGGAGTGATCAACTTGTCAATGCAAAAAACAAAAAAAAAATGATGAAATGCCTAGCACTCTCATGCTATTGTTGACCACCGCTTGCAAGTACCGTAATGTTTTCGCTATGGCACACTGTCCAAATGAAAACTATTTTTCTCCACAAATACACCCCCGGTACATGGCGGCACGTTTTATTTTTTAGTTCGCTGCGATTCTTAATTTATATTTATCTTTTGTGCATTTTTCCACCAGAGTAGAGATAAAAATAAAATAGTCAGGTTAATTATATCATATTCCTTAAGTGTGTTTATTTTAATGAATTAGCAATGCTGTATAAGGTAAAGCTAATCATGAGGATAAATAAATCAGAGCGATACTGAGGCAAGTCCGATTCTATTCTTGCGTGTCTTCTTCCACGAATCCATGTGTTTACCAGTGAGAGTATTAGTTCTACAAAATATATTTTATTGAAACTTTCCTGCAAGCAGTGTGAGAATGCTCGAACGCAAGTGTGCATGAAATGCTCTAACTCCATTCGGTACTTTGAAAGAGCTGACGTAAAGTTATCTTATTTGTTTTCCGTTTGGGGTCCTTTAGCACTGTGGATAATTACATCAGTTAGCCTTCGTACTGATTATACTAGCGTATTGAATTTTTTTTCATAGGACAGTCTACACATTTTCAGCAATATTGAAAGTGGTTTTTCTCCCTTCCGACTGACAACATGCAGCCGCTGCGCTTAGTGAAAGAGTTGTGCTCGCATTGCTGCACTCACGGGTTGTGTCATAGTGAACGCCATTGAGAGTGGCGAAGCACGGAATCGAAGATGTGTGCGCCGGTGGTGTGCGAGGCCAGCACGACAAGCCATCCCAGGTCGGCAGGCAGCTCAGCACTGTATCCAGTCTCGCATCTGGGAGAACAAAAGAAAAAGAAAAAGATCAGGAATAAAGCGGAAAGGATGATTGGGACTGCGTGCTTTGAACATTTCAGTCAGAGGTGAAGTGACAAAACAAAACTCTTCTTAGTGAGAAACGTTGATCGGACCACATGCCAAGAGTCTTTCTACATGAATACAAAGAAGAGAAACATTTACAGGAAGTTGGATACTCAATGTTGTCAACACTGAATGAACAAAGAATGTGTCTGGAGCTAACGTTTGGACAAGAAGTCTTGCCTTTTTATGTTTTCGTCTTTCTTGATCAGGCTGTGACAACAAGTTCAAGACAAGTTGACAAGCTTAGGAATTTCTCTTGTCAAAACATCGACCCTAGAGACATCTCTTGCCCGATCACGGTTTATCGTGAAGCAGACAGTATAGGATGTACAGATTTGAACCCATTACTGTGCGTCTGTCAAATACATAAACACTCACTGGTACTAACTGCGCTCTTAATTGTATGGCTTCCAACATGCACGAGATTGCTGTTAAATACTTGTTACATGGTAGGCCGCGCGTTGTAATGTGTGATGTGTCGTCACTTACCGCTTATTGTTTTTTCTGCAGCAAAGTAACTCTCAATGAAATAATTTTTTTGCATGCCAGTGTTGCATTATATTTGGGGCTTAACAAATACGAAAAGAAGAAACGCAAAATTGTGATTCTCATTTTCTTGTTTTCTCTAATTTACCTTACAGAAGTGGTTAGTTCTCCTGTTGATCTTACTAAAAGAAGGTACGTGACAAGTTTTGCTGGGGATATCAATGTTACATGGTAGTTAGACCTCATCTTCAAAAGCAATACAGTGAAGAAGTTTTTATTCATGTGCACTTTGTCATCTTAGGGAGTCATGGAGCAACAAAGTCATAGTGCACACCTTTCGTAATATGCACTACCGGCGGTAACACTACGTTGCGACACTTGCTCACTATAACATAAAACAGTCCCTCAACAGCACTTTGTGAAGATATGCCTACAGCAGTCGGGGAGAAAAGAAGCTTGGTACTGTAATGTTCGCCTAAGGAAGTTCGCACTAAGGCTGAGTATTTTCTTTCCCGAGTTGAGTAGAAAAGATATACCGAAAGAAAATGTGACAACTAAGCCCCATGCTTCTTTTGGAAGAATATGAAAAGGGGGCTCGCAAGTTGGTCAACTTCAGAACTTATAACCCTGTGGTTATTGCATAAACGCGGATCGTGCGGTCCCGATATAACAGCCAGTTATGTGAATGAGCGCACAGCCGGGAGGCTTCGCAGGTTTCTTGCTCGTTTCATATCCACTTCAGGGGAGAACCCTCTTTACAGGTCAATGAATACTGCCTCATAATATGGCGATCGCGCTTCCATAAATATCAGGTAATAAATATTCCTGGTGCGAGCGCTTGAACAAACCTTGCAATCAAAGTGGCGAACATCACTTAAATCTTAAGTAAAATTTTTGTTTCTTTGGAGAGGAAGAAGTGCCTATAGCTCACAAGTGCTCTTAGCCTCTTGCTGTTATTCAGTTTTTCACGTCATTTTTGCCACATTCGTGAATGTACTTTGATCAAGAATAAGCAAGAAGATGCCCCTACAACCACCTAAACAAGGTCAGTCGTCTACTTTGTCGGTAATTTTTGAACCACGTGCCTTTGAAAGCTCGAGTAAGCTTGATTCATGGGAGAGCTGAACGCTGGTAGTCATGGTTTTGAGCAAGAGTACACCGTAGCCATGAGTAACCGCGTGAAGAAAGATGTGTGCCTTATGTTGAGTAAGCTGACATAATTGAATCGAAGTAGGCAGCCACACTTTATTTTTTCACGTGCCGCTCTCGCCGTCACATTACCTGGACTCCCTAAGCAGACAATATAAAACAAAATATTTCGAAATTGTGGCTCCTGGGTAAATCAAAGAAAACAGAATCAACTTTCGAAAGAGCATTCTGACAGTAGATGCAGAAAATTGAGCGATACTTAAAGAATTAAAGATTAAGCGAAATATCCGTCGACTGCTTTATTATTACTGACGAGAAGGAGTCAATCAGTGGTGTAATTTACGATGTGCACCTAGAAATAAAGTATGCCGGCTCCATGAGTCCTTTAGTTTATGAGTGCGCATTCTTGAGATTTCCCGTTTGGGCACCTCCCGGCGCCTCAGGTTAACTTTTATTTCTACGTTACCAGCGTCCATAATACCAGGGTACATGATAATCCTGGCTGTACAATCCACTCCAAGGCATCTTCAGTGCCGAACGTGTGTAAAGAAAGGCCAGCTGCGCGCTGTGTGCAGAAGTGAAGTGACGTGCACTGTTGCGGCGGAAATCGTGACACAGCCAGCTGTGATGCGTCTTCTTTCAAACGTCTAACAACTGTCTGGGTCCTCACAAAGCGAGGTCCAATAAATGCCCGAAGATGCAACAACAAGCTTGTATGCTTCGAAAAAATGGCAAGAGGCAAATCTAACCGTAAAGAGGCTGCTCAATTTCCTGGCAGCAGTAAACGACGCTCGCGAAAAAAGTGCCACCCAGCCACTTGAAAAGAACTGCATGGGGAGGCACAGGCACCGCGACCAGCTCTGCGTGTGCATCGAGAACAGTAACCACACTTACAGGGAATTCAAGGGCGGTGAGATCACAGGACATATTCGTCGCCCCCGGATGATAGAGACAAGGAATGGAATCTGCTGGTCGATAGGCCTATGGCCATGACACCGTGCCGTAGTGGCCTTCTACGCCAACAAGCCAAGAATGATAGGGCCTAGAAAGCCGGCGGCAGCACAGTCAAGCTGCGAGAGTGACATACTGAGAACGAACGCGTTCAGAAAATGTTGAAGCATCTGCTAGAATCAATCCGCGTGGTTCTTTGCAGTCTCCAGGCTCTGGCGACTAAGAGTAGTGAAGCCGCTGATGACAGCTCTTTGCGTACTGTAAAGTTTCTTCTTAGTGCCTATGCTGCTCTCACTGAAGAAGCCTACACGTCAGCTTTCACGTGCCTTTTTCCGGAGATTCGTTTGAACAAGTGACCGCAGACAAGATCTGGAACGCGGTCTTGACTTTATGGGTAATATTCCTGAACGTTTATCAACAAAATGTTGGAATTGAGTTCATCTTTGTGCATCCCTCTTCCATGCCGTGATCATCTCTCATCACACCACAGTCAACGTCCCTCTTACTGTTATGTAATATAGCAGTTTGGAGCGCGTAGCTTAGGCCCGCCTCTCAGCTTCCTTTCAATTAAATTCCCTATCTCGTTTGTTTGTTGGGTACTCTTTCATGTGTCGTAATTATCCAGGTACGTTATCGAATAGGAGTGCTAAACAGTGATATCCTCGAATCAAAGGATCCTTCGATTACAGCGAACGCTTTGTCCTTTCTAAACAGTGAGAAACCTAAAGATGCATGGAGTTCGTTTGGTCAAAAAAGGCTTGTTTATATCATTTGGCACGTGCAGGTAATCCCACTCACCATCAGTCATATGGTTTATTTAAACGTTACTTTTACGGCAAAAGCCCTAAATCCATATGCTTAAAGGTCGCGTTGTGATGTACAGAAAATATCACGTGAGCCAAGGAAGGTCAGAAGCGAACAAAAGCACGTCGAGGCGTAATATGACTAATTATTAGCGAAGATAATTAATAATTGATTAGTGATTGATTTAAGGTGTGCCTGGGTGAATAAAGTTGGATTAAGCTCGGTTAAGTAGGATTAATGTAGTATAAGGCGGATTAAGGTGCACTAAGGCATATTATGTTGGATGCATGAGGATTAAGGTAGGCTCAGGTGGATTGAGGTGAATGAAGGAAGATTAAGGTGGATTAGGGTTGACTAAGGCGGATTAGGAAGCTTAAGGTTAATTACAGTAGGCTTTACAAGGCGTTCGCCTTCGCATCTCTTAGGCAATTGCCTTGGACTACCGGTAATTTTCCTTAAAGGGTTGCTTAAACACTTTCGACGTAAGCACAGACACAGATAGTTTCTCTCGGAGACTGCTTTTCCACAAGACTTGTATCAGCGCCCTGTAAAAATCACAGTATTGAAATGAGATCGAAGCAATGAATGCGATAGCAACATCTTAGAATATTACACTAAAGGTAAGACTCATAGCTGTAGTGGCAGTAGGAATTGCAGTAAACGTAAGCTGACTAAGCAAACACGCGTGGTGTCGCCTGTGTAGACACATCAACAGAGAAAACTCTATGACTGAAAGCAGCATCGGTTAGAATACAGGGGCTTGTCGGAGTTGTCCGCTTTTCTTGACGTCGTGTTCCCCTACTGCGGCCTACTCACGGCGGGCACGATGCGTGCGTTAGGTTCGAGCCTTTAAGCTGCAGGGTTTTGTTGAAGCTGCCGCTTAGCCTCAGCCTCCTGTTCCCGCAGCGCCACGTCTGGGCGCCTCTGGCGTTGAGCTGCAGCATGCATCGCACGCGCAACCGAACATTGTTTCTGCATCTGAACTAACGGAGCGGTCTTTGTGCGTATGTGGTGCCCGCATCGTGTCAGTACGAGTAACGTTTTGCGGGAGCTTCTCGGCGGGCGTTCTTACAACACTCGCGGGCATTGCGTCACATGAGGGACGCGATACGTTGCTGCGGAAACGACGCACCAACAGTTACTACTCTAGCTACCATACGTTGGTAGCTTGAAGGTAGCTAGAACTTGCTAGCTAGAATGTTGGAAAACCCTGCCACAAGCCGAAAGGATCTGCATAGTCTAGATGTAGTCGGCGTACGTTGTTTGTCCCAGCAAGCAAAGCTGTATTCTAACCTGCGGTGTTAGAATAGAGCTTTTTCTATGCACTGTTCATGAAAACGCCTAGACATCTTTCGCCACCTAGCGTTAAAATTCTGACGCAAAGAGAAATTGTACAGTTTATGTAAGTAAAGTTCTTCGAAAAATCTACTAATACTAAAGGAATCATTATTTTTGGGTGTAATTATTGATGGCGGTGAAAATTCGCGCTGAGTGTTCACAAAGTGCGCCACGCGTCTCATTGCGTTGGCTTGCAAGAGGAAAATACTTATATGGCGTATTGCATATACTCCATGCGCTGTGGCCTAATTGTTAGAGGATCGAGCTGTTGTGCTGGGGGTCGTCTCTTTGAATCCTACCGTTTGACGATGTCATATATTCTGATTATTTAAAGATAACATGCTTCTTAATGACTTTGCCACCACTTTTCCGTGTCGGGTATGTTTCAGACATGTTTCGTGGGCCGATCGCGGAGAAGACTAGTCTGCCTCCCCAGTAAGATTACATTACATTCAGGTTTGAGCCCTGATAGTGTTTCACACTTTTAAGATTTAATAGCCTAAAAGAATTTAAGATAAAATGCATGTGCTGCCAGGGTTATGTTTCATGACATCGGTTTGTTGGCTGCCATTGCCAAACTTACGGGGATTAATTTTGTCAGGCATGTAGTATGGACAACAGTAGTGACTGAATAGTGTGGCAATATAAACGACATATACAACGCGTCATATAGTCTGGCGTGGCATATAGCATTCATATACCTAAATATATGCGTAGACTCACGGCGCCGGTGACGATGACCGGGGAAATTTGCTTGGGGTGTCCATAGACTTGCTAGCGCAATAATAAAACAGGTACGAGTGCCTAAAAAGGGCTCTGTTCTCAAGCCGCGGCGTTACCCTCAACTTTAACACCGTGCGGCGATCGACATACCCCCTCCTTCATGCAGGCGTGTCAGTATTGTCTAGACTTTATGTTGATTTGAAGCCAGTGTGCTCCCATGTCTCATTCGTATGCAATCTTTTTCATTAAGCATAGGCAACATGGAGCGAACCTTCACGATAAACTTCACGCAACGGATGAAGACGCGACCACGCGGCGGCACAACGCGGAGTGTTGGTTACCTTGCGTCACACGAAACAAATAAGAGGCACACCACGCTGGGTGTTCGGCGCGTCGCTATACGTATCCAATGTACAATCTACGAAGTGGCTGTTAACGGTGCTAGTTTGGCCTGATAATATGCATATAATTATTGTTGCAATTAATTTACAATGCATTACGAATAAATACTTCGTTGCATGTATCCCTAGCTGACACCAGACCTTCCCGCCATAAGCATTCACTAACAGTTAAGGAGTATGCATTTCGCACTGACTGTTTTAGATATTCGTTCTTTCCTCTTGCAATAAGAGAATGGAATAGCCTGGACCCCTGCATAACGACTAACACATCGTTGCCGAAATTTGTACACCCTTGTAGAAGAACTGTTGCGCTATATTTAGATTATGCTAGCCGGAAATAACACACCACTCACGTCGTTGTATGGAATAAAATCTGTATAAGCATTGTATTTTCCTGTTTAATTTCACCCCTTTTTGCCGAATGCAATCTATCATTTATGTTTTATTTACTGCCATATGTGTATATGTGCTTCGTGTCGATTATAAATATCATAGTTGAAATTATGTAAACCTGTTTTCATGGCGATTTGTGAGTTTATAATATATGCCGAACGTGTAAAAATCCCACTGGGATTGACAGTACCTGAAATAAAAATAAAATAAAATAATGTGATAATATTATATAGCATATGATAATAGCATGATAGTATTTAAGTTCACACGTACGCTTACGACTGCCTCTATATGAGACTCTTAAGATTGATTTGTAGCCACCAGTGGTAAGAATAAGCGCAACCACAGCTAAGATAGAACTGCCGCTAAGTTATGAAAGAGTTGAAATGGGCTCTTTATAGCATTTCCTCTACTCTAGAATAACAAAAGCAGAAAAGAGTTTTTTGCAGGATTTCGCGAAGTGTGGGAATGGATGTAAGAGAAGCTTTCTGTGTGGTTTGGTTTCATTGACAATAATTAGCGGTGATGTTGACGGCAAATATTTTCCTTCTTCTGCGTTTGGTGCCATACGACAGTGCACGGTGAGTTCTTGTTGATCGTTACGTCACGTACACCGCCGCTCTTGTTCTGCGCAGTACACAGAACAAACAAGACGTGCTTACTTGCGCCATTGTTCATAACCTCCGAGGAGGTAAGCCTTCTAATTTCCTCACACGGCACATCGGATCATGGCGGAGGCGTTAAACTGTAATCGCATTATGGGGCGTGCCGTAGTGGCGGGCTACAGATTAATTTTCAACCCCTGCGGTTGTTAAAGGGAACCTAAATCTAAGTACACGAGCGTATTGTATTTCGGCCTCGTCGAAAGGCGGCTGCTGCGGTCAGGATAGAAACCGCAACGTCGGGCAATGCTATATCCGCATAGCTGCCGCGGCGGGCACAGAAGTGTCGATTTTACATGCTGCCACTTCCGTATATCGCCTGGCCAGTGCGGTACTTTAAAGTCGCTTTTCGTCTGGACGCCCTGCGTTAGTTGTCCGCTTGTCATTTTCACGGTGTTTATTTTTCAAAAATAGCAGACGTACCGTACCCTAGCTAGAGCTTAAATTTATCCAATTTATCGGCAATTGCTGTCGTGTCTAGTAATAGCGTTGCCTTGCCTTCTTGTGTCACCTTTCCTCCTCTCCTGCGCTACCCTCATGCATGCGAGCTGCGAGCGAAGAGCGGCAATTCGCTGTTATTTACTTGTTTCGTGAGTGCATTGATTCTACCCATTCTCTGTATCCCCTGCATACGTCCTCTCATACTTCTGTTTACTTCCCCGCTGGACTGTTGCAAGTTGGCACAAAGGTAAGATCTTCAATCTTTACAATGCTTACCCACCACCACTCCGCTTTAAAGGGGAGGCTCATTGCATCCATCCATCCATCCATCCATCCGTCCATCCGTCCATCCATCCATCCATCCATCCATCCATCCATCCATCCATCCATCCATCCATCCATCCATCCATCCTTTTGCGGGGGATCAGGAATAATCGCAGGGGTCAAGAAGCTATTTTGGCGACGCCCAGGGAGTTCCAGAGGGCATTGTGTCGACGCAACGGAAAGGCCCTAACGTGTTTCTCACGTTGCTTTTCCTCTCTGCCGCGCTCCAGCTGTGTATATACACACTCTCAAAACACCCGCCGCCGTTGCGTGTAAGGAAGCGACAGCAGTAGCAAGAGTGGCAGAGGAAACTTAGAAGGAAGAGGGAGACAAATGTTTGCTTTAAAAGTAACAGAGATCGGGAATCGAACCGACCATTTTCAAGTGGGAGGCAGAGAAGGTACCACACTGCGCTGAAGTTTAACTCAAAATGGCGGCTTTCTGTTGGATGTTTTGATACTTTGTAAGGCATGTTCAATTCCCTTCGCTACACTTTCTTTCGGAGTTTGGGCTCGTTATGATATTTTCAGCTACTGTTCTAGGCAAATTATAAACAAAAAATTGGCTCTCTAACAAATGCCGAACCTGTAGTTGTCACTAAAAGCACCTTTCTTTTCGAAACAGCGGGTGATCGCTGTACTGTCCAAGCAGACTTCTACAGCGACCATTCACTGCAGTTTACTCCCTGCACGCACCTGCCGTGCAGGACGAGCGTAATACAACGGTAGTACCATTCATTCTCCTGCCGCTAAAAAAGACATCGATGCATCTATTTTCATTGAGAACCCTTCCGCACCACTTCGGCTGTCATTGCCACAGATATAGCACACGCTCAACATTCTCAGGCGGACGTGGGCCATCGGTTTGAAAGAACGTGTACATTCATTGCATTTGTGTACATATTTTAGCGTACGCAAATTTCTATGCATACTCATATGCTATTGAAAATATGCTTCCTTATGTGAAATACTTGTACAGTTCCAGACGTTGCGTGAGCAGTCAAACGGATCGCTTGCCCGAGTAACGTCACTCACCCATGCTAGGAGAGCGGGAAGGAGTGGCTGAAAACTCACAGGAGTGGCGCGGCTGCGATCGGTAGCGATGCACAATTTTAATACCTTGTAATAATATACAGGATTTACGCGGAGCGCTTAGAAGTGTCTCCTCGTGATCAGAAAGACCTACCCTACTGACTTGGTACGTCTCCACACATTTGCCAAAATCGTTTCAGGGCGCCTTTAAGTATGGTAAGGCAGGAAGCGCGCCGCAGATCTAAA
Source organism: Dermacentor andersoni (assembly GCF_023375885.2). Taxonomy (NCBI): domain Eukaryota; kingdom Metazoa; phylum Arthropoda; class Arachnida; order Ixodida; family Ixodidae; genus Dermacentor; species Dermacentor andersoni. Next base: position 155,355,693 of record NC_092815.1, on the reverse strand, counting down.
TACAACCTGTGAACCATAAAATACACGTTATAGCACCTTATCTCGACGACATATTTAACCAATGTTAAACCAACATCAGTAACTTCCCTCGCGAGATACAGACCGCCTCGCTGATTGTAATAATAAAATACATTATAGAAAATGACGTGGGGTAAATAGAGACCAATTTTCATGAAAGGTATCCATATTGCCTTTTTCCCCATACGACTTGAAAAAGTTTTTCATAGTTTTACAGATTCTACCGAAGGCGGCTACAGTAACAAAAAGAATCAAATGAACCCGTTCTTTTTGTCCAGAAAGATTGAATATCTGAAAATGTAGAATGCCAGGAAATGATACCAGGCATGTTTTGATACTTCTACAAAGCTGTACACCTTGTAAGCTATAGCGCGTATGCGTGTACCTATATTGTGCGTGCACATGCATACCTATATAAGACTTCTATGTTGGGGCCTGTGTATGATGCACAGTACTCAAAATGGTATCAAAATTGTATGCAAACATTGCAACACAATGTTTGCTAATTCAGTTAGCAGGAATATTTTTACAATTTTGTACGGCGGATAAAGGTGTTATCCTTACTTCCTGTAGCTGTCCATTAATTTGCTATCGCAATCGATGATTCACCTTTCTGGCGAAACTGTGACTTTTTTCCGGCCGTCCTGCAACAGTGAGGAAAAATCATGTCAACTGACGAGCCTATATATGACAAATAACATGTTTCAGTTATCTAAGGCATCGTACCAGTACAGTAATAGAACAAGGAAACAACTACTCAGCAGATACAAGTAGAGCGTTTTCTTTTTTTTGGTCTGAGTAGATTGCTACAAGATATGCTGCACCGCACATTGTCGGAACGCAAACAAGATGAGACTGGAAAATAATTATTTGCTTTATCTTAAATGAGCAAACAAATTGAAGAGTGCTTAAAAGTCCACTATTCTACTTCTATTAGAAGAAGTTAATCAGTAGAAGCGATGTAACTCACACGTTTTCTCTTTTGCGGGAGAGCCTTCTCCGAGCCCAAGCAACAATGAAGGGTTTCATGGCGAACCCAGAAGTGAGCGTCGCGGCAATGAGTAGCCTCAATCTCGTGAGCAAGGTGTTCCTATTTCACGACGCCGCCATCCTCTACAGCGCGCATATCAAGCGAGCTGCCGTGTTCGGTGCCTTCATATGAAAAGGTGGGCAACATACGCGACAATTCTGATAATTAAATGTAAGTGAAGATAGCGTGTGATGGGCTACAGGAAACCCACTGAAAGACGTAAGCCCGTTCATTCTATTTACCGTATTTGTGCAACGTTCATAATGGAAGTCAGATACAAAAATTAAATTCGGAGGTTTTACATTCCAAAACGACGACCTCATTAGAAGCACGCCGTAGTGGAGGACTCCAGAATGATTCTGACCACCTAGGGTTCTTTAACATGCCCCTAAGACTGAGTACACGGGCGCTTTTGCATTTTTCCCGCATAAATATGCGGCCGCTGCTGGTGGGGTCGAACTCGTCAATTTGAGCTAAGCAGCGCAATGCCATAGTCACTGGCCTAGCGGGGCGGGTGATGAATGAAAAGTGAGACATAAGTAATTGGTTTCTATTTAGTAACTAAGTTATTTTCATGAGGCAATAGTAGGTCACCGTTATTAATTATATATTTGAATAAAGTAAATGTAATTGTAGTTAGTAACTTTTTTTTCTGTAACGTGCAAAGCTTTCAATTATCGTTCCCGTCTTTTAGCGCCGTTATGCGCAGTGCAGCCTCTGGTGTTCCCCATTGAACCTTAGGAAACCGAGGAAAGGCAGTTAAAACTGCTCCCTTCATGATATATAGAGAGCCGAATAAAGCGTTCCAAGAAACTTACTTGCTAGTTGCTGTAAGACCTCACGAATTACGGGTAAGCGATGTCCCCTCAAGGAACTCAATGACTGCGTTGTGAATGAATCATCGCGAAAAAAAAGAAAAGTTAAGCTTTGAGAGAGTGTCTACCACAAAAATTTCCGACGCCAAACTGTCACTGCTCCTGTAGTGCTGGTGTTTTTCTACGTATAACCTGCAACATTTGTGCGCTCGCATGGCGTTGACTCGCTGTATAACGGGATACGAGTGTGACGTAGGCAGGGCTGAGCGGTTACCCACCACTCTGCCTATTCTAAACCAACAGTCAGGGCAAACAGGCGCCACTGCGTGAGACGGGCGATATCAAATGGCATCCTCTTCAGGCGCCACTCGCACTACAATGGGATCGCTGCTTTGGATAAACAGATGCAGCGCACACGAGCGAACCAGGCATTGTGCCAAATTTCGAGCAGGCCGTCAGTCTCGCCGTTCTCTTCCTGGTCTGTCTGGCGCGCTCGTATTTCTAACGAAGTGTAGCATTTCAAAGAGATCGATATTCGACTGTTTTTCTGTTCCTCAAAGCTAAACAAACTTCAGAGATTGGTTGGGTTCGTGACTGATCTACAGCGGCAGCAGTTTGCTCCCTCAGTATAAAGCGCCACCTTGCGTGCTTGTTCTTTGCCGAATGTATTATTATTATAAGAATATGCCCAGTCCATGCTTAACGCAAAACAGCCGTGGACAGACACAAAGACAGCATGAAGTCAGTTTCCGAAGCTCGAGCCAATTGTTGTCGTGCTTTGTCGTTAGCATCGATACGGTGTCGGACTGCACGTGACATTCCCACTGATTGATTGATTGTCGGTTAGTAAGTCGTTTGCGCAAAACAAATATAACCTTATGGCACAATGGACTTGTCTTAATACATTTTCATTCTTAGCTCAAACGTCGTTTCCAGGGGATATTTATCTAACTAGGTTTGTACCTATATATATATTATTGTATCTAATAGTTTTGCCGTTTCCCGCCTACCTGGGTCACTCGATTTTACGTGGTCGAAAGGTTAGCGCCATGAGGCTAGTAAGTTTTTCTTCTTCCCTCCAGCACCGGGTTCTTTTTTCTTGGTGTTTCCGTTCGTTGCTGTTGTCGTTCCTCGCGCTTCCTAAACCGCTGCACTTTTCTAGTGCTTCGGTATTCCGGGACTCAAGTTCACAGAAGTGAATAATTTGAACTGAATTTATTTTCAGACAGCCATTATCACATTAACAAATGGGGCTGAGCAAAGGCGTCGGGACAGTCAGTCACTCTGATCGTGCACTTTAGAGGTAAAATGGCGCTCGCCAATTACTGAGGATTGTCAAAGTAATCATTCGGGTAAAGAGAGGTTTGTTTTTTCTACCGAGGTGGTAGGGAGGGAGTGTTTTGTTGAAGTGTAATTCAGTTTTTGAAAGGAGGTATGCCTGCCGTGCACGTTAAGCACAAAGACTTTCAGCTGTTCCTACGTTCAAAGAGATTACGAATGTCAGCTTCGGTGAGTCGCTCCGAAGCTCCGGCAGAGAATTATACGCCTCGGAGCGCAAATTATACAATATGTTATTGTTTGGCAATACCACAGTGTCTTAAGTATCAGTGTCAGTGTCAGCGTCGATCGGCGCACTGCGCCGATCAATCATGCAAACGACAATTAAACATTGGAGTCTAAAATTTAGGAGCACGGACCCATGCTAGAATAATTCTTCCCACTGATACTGTGTAGGAACATGACTGCCTCTAATTTTTTAATACAAACATACCCACTTACTTAAGTCAACAAAATGTTTGTTATTCAATTGTAGTTAATTGGGCTAGTGACAGCGAGAAATATGGTCCCACTTTCTGTCCCTCTGCCACATGACCTATTTGCACAGGTGGTCTTCGCCTGCCTCCCAGTGCCTAATTTTAAGAAAACCATCAAGGTTAATTTTCAAAACCCGCTATATAAAGCCTGTATGTGGTGGCAACACGTTGTGTCGCTACGTTGCTACATTGCTAACCACATTCACGTCGACATTAATCGGGAGATGGTTTCTGCCGCAACGTTTATTGTAGCCTTCGTAATGCAGTGCAGCTGCCGCGGCTTGAATTCGAACTCCAGACAAGACGTCGTGCTTAGCGACTCAGTACTATATGTGCTGAACGATCTAAAATGGTACTGTGTGATACGAAACGCATATCAAAACGCGATATAAACACGTTTGTACTTCTAGATAGCAGCAAGGACAGCAGGCATAACGATTGCAGTCGTGAACCCTAGTCGTAGGACAAGCATGCGTGGAACCAAGATAATTTCAAATTACCCGTCTCCAACTGTGCATACGCTTCACACTAAGCACTGGGTCAACACATCCATTTATAGATTTCAGGTTGGTGCGGGTGCCAGCGGAAGCCCATTGACAAACAGAAGTGGTTACAGATCATCGGACGAATCAAGCAATACTGGTAATTTTGTGGGAAAGAAATTTCTTATGAAAATGTCTTGGTAACTTGATATCTTCGAGAAAAGCATTTAAATGACATACCATAATACTGATGACGAGCACTACAACACTTAAATTGCGTTACCTGTCTTGGTAAATTGACGCGCTTTTGAGGGGTATGCATGCTTGTCAAACCGTTTCCACGCCTATTTGGCTAACTGAATAGTCCATGGACAAATGGGCAGCACATCGCGCTCCTGTGCACACAAAACGGGGTCGGAAAGCAACCGTCGGACCAAGTTGGGTTACTGAGTATGCGGCAATGTGTACATATGCGCCACTCTTCAACGAACCTCTTTCACGCCGGCATGGGTCTCTGTAGATGCTTGACGGGGTAGGTACCACTGTTAAATGAAACTCTTTGACTCCGGCTTGAATCAGTGGTCATGTGCCGCTCGGTCTGGGCTGGCCTTTAATGAACCTCTTTGATGCCAACTTGTGTCACTGGGTATGAGCCAGCGGAAATGTGCCGCTCTACAATGGCGATAAAGATCCTTTAAATTTATCTGATGCTGGGCGGAATCAAACCCACGCCACTGGTGTTTCTCAAGGACAGGTACCCGACGCTTTAGCACGCTACGCCACAATTTCACTGAATATGGGTCACCTTTCAGCGGACCTCTCGACAACCTGGTCACTGAGTATGTGCCAATGGTATTGCGGCAAGCGATGGAACAATTCTCAGCATTGTCATGCATTTTCGCGCCATGCTTCTCGTCTCGGAGTCCACGTGCGAACTTCTCCGCAGCGCCACTAGCTGGCGGAGCGTGTCCAGATAGATCTACGAAAAAAAGTACCGGTTGCCACATGATGCGTTCATCAGCGTCGCACGCACGGGCGCGCCATGCATTTTCCAGGCCACTCGCACGCCTTGCGGCAGCACAGCTGGGTAACGCTCAATCTTCTTTGACAAGTGCGAAACAGGAGTCCCGCTGCAGCACACGCTGCTTGCATAATTCGCTTTGACGGTGGCAACATCTTGTGTCACTATATGCTAAGCGCATTACCGTCGGCAGTCGTGGTGAGATGGGTTCTGCCGAATGTTTTATTATTATAAGAATATGCCCGCACCGTGCATAACGTAAAACAGCCACGCAGCAGACACAAGGAAAGCATGAAGCCAGTTTGCGAAGCTATAAACAATTGTTATCTTGCTTTGTAGTTTGCATCAATATAGTGTCGAACTGTGCGTTACATTCTCACTGATTTATTGATTCTCGGTTAGTAAGTTGTTTGCCCAAAAGAAATATAACGTTACGCTATAATTTACTTGTCTTTCTTAATACGTATAATTCTTAGCTTAAACGTCGTTTTCAGTGGCTATATAACTATATATGTTTGTATCTATGTATATATTATTGTATCTAATAGTTTTGCCGTTTCCCGCATACCTTGGTCACTCGACAGTACGTGGCCAAATGGTTAGCGCATCAGGATAGTAAGTTTTTCTGCCCTCCTCCACCGGGTTTTTCTTTCTTGGTGTTTCAGTTCGTTGCTGTTGTCGTTGTTGGCGCTTCCTAAACCGCTGCACTTTGCTCGTGCTTCGGTATTCCGGGACTCGAGTTCACGGAAATGAATAACTTGAACTGAATTTATTTTCAGACAGGCATTATCACATTAAGGAATGCGGCTGAACAAAGGCGTCGGGGCAGTCAGTCACTCCGATCGGGCACGTAGAATATCGGTCCGTTGATTCACTAGTCTGAGTGCTCACTCCCCGCTAAGCTGCGCACATTCTCAACCCCAGCCCCGGGACCATATGTCCGGGATCCATAACTCACACCGGCGGGGGGCGCCACTCGAACCACCCGAGCCGCTTGCACCGCCTCGCTCCCGACCCAAACACTCCCGAAATACTCCCTTCTCCAGATGCCGGTAGCAGCGCGCTGCGCGATTTATGGTACTCGCAACAACCGGTGCGCGGGAACCCCTGCTGCTCCCTTTTTCGCCGAACTGCGTCCGCCCAGCGCCTTCCCAAAGCTGGCTTTAGAGGCGTTCTCAGGAAGCGACGCGGGTGGGAGGCAACAGCACAACACTGCAAGGCAATCAAATCCACAAACACAGAGTGAACCCCTGAGAAGATGAACGACCACGCGTTTCACTAAACGAAAAGAATGCATACATGAGTCAACCTTCACAACGACCTTAAAAAGCCCCTGTGGCGAGGTAACAGGTTTCGAAACCAACCATCGGATCAACTTATATCACCGTGTGGATGTATGTATACATGTATGTACGTACGTGCCACTCTTCAACGAACAACTTTCACGTCCGCCGGGGGCACTGTAGAGGCAGGACTGGGTAGGCACAGTTGCTTGAAGAAACTAACAGACGTTGATTTGGAGTAGTGGGTGTGTGCCACTTCGTATGTGGCATGTGGCACTGGACCTCTTTGATTGGAAGTCGAGTCAATAGGTATGGGCCAGTAGGTGTTTGACGGTCATCAATGAACGTGTTTGACGCCAACGTGTGTAAGTAGGTATGTGCCACGGGAAACGTGCCGCTTCGCGATGACAACGAAGAACCTTTAAATTTATCTGATGCTGAGCGGAATCTAACCCACCTCACAAGAGTTCCTGAAGGACAGCAACCCGATGCATTAGTACCGACTTTGCATTCCAATGTGCATTGTTTAGTTTAAAAAATTGTTGCTGCCAGGCGGTGACATAGAGACTAACCAGGACCTGACCTCGCCCAAGTTTCCGAGGAACTGAAAGAAATTTCCACTGACACTAAAGAAATCAAGGAAAAACGATTGGTAGATATCGACAACAAACTGAACACTCTAGGCGCACTCGAAGAAAACGTTTTCTGAGAAGATCAGATTTCTTCTATGAATCCATTCGCTTGAGCAGAGAATTGAGGAACTTGAAAAGCGCAGCCGTCGGTTAAATCTAACTATTTCTGGCCTAGAAGAAATTAGAGATGCGAAAAGCTAAAAACGTGAACACGCTGTCAACAAAGACATTGTAGAAAGTATTCTTGTGCTGGAGTCAGTTCGAATTGAACAAATTCGTAGATTGGGCAGATACACCACAAACAAAACAAGGCCAGTCATTCTGAAGCTGATGGATATTAGGCAGAAGGGGGGAATTCTAAAAAAAGGCTTCAAACTCAAGGATCCTAAGCTGCAGCTATAGGGGAAGATATTTCTCGTAAAACTCGGGAGACACAGAAAATGCTTTGGGACAGCGCTAAACCCAATCGAGAGAAAAAAGAAAGGTGGCGTTAGCAGCATACGCCAAGCTTTATATCGAGGATATCGCTAACGTCTCCGACGATGAAAAGGATGAAAGAGTACTCTTGTAAAAAACGACAAAGCAACTAACCGAAAGACTCAACGAAACGCTCAATCGAAGAAATAACTTTGCTAACGATAAACGCTCGAAAGATAGAAAATAAAATAGAATGACTTAAAGAACTGCTGCGTGATCAAGAACCACACATAGTGGTTATTGCGGAAACATGGTTCACGCCTGATATCTTTAGTAATGAAATCGCTCCCCCCTCCCCCCCCCCCCCATTACGCAGTAATTCGGAAAGATGGGCGCGCGCGCAATGGGGGTGTGGCCTTGCTGATAAACAAATCTATGCCTTTTGTCCCTTACAATGTTATGGTGGGCGCTGAGACAGTATTCTGTAAGATTAATTTCGATGGTGTTAACGCAGTCACCGGGTGTGTTTACAGAAGCCCCTCATCGGGGCATGAATGCATAATAGCCGTTCAAGAGCATCTTCAGAGCCAAGTACGCCCATAATTCTCGCCTGATCATCGTGGGTGACTTTAACCTTCCCGACATCGATTGGAACAATATGCATTTTGGAAATATTTGCGTCCCGGTAGGGAGACAACGACCCCCTAACAGACAGCTATAGTCGATATGTTCAACACTTATTTTCAATCTGTCTTTACTTACCATAGCGGTTCCGCTCCCCAGTCACTTCTGTTTCCATTAGGCCCATTGAACAATCAGTAGTAAGTGGTTGAGGAATTCTTAAACTTCTGCGTCTAGATCCCAAGAGAGCGTGTATCCACAATGGTATTCCAAACAATTTTCTGTACGGATATGCAGAATGGTGCAGCAAATACCTCGGCATGATTTATTGTGATTCTATTGAAACAGCTAAACTGCTATAGGAATTGAAAATATCAAGAGTAATACAGATCCACAAAGCAGGAAATGCCGCAGCCCATTGTAAATTTCAGCCGAGATCACTTACCAGTACATCGTGCAAGTTACTCCAGCACAACAGTTTAAAGCACTTTATTTTTTTTAGAAAATAACAACCTTCTGTTTCCCCATCAATACGCCTTCAGGAAAGGATTATCTACCGTAACTCACCTTACCGAAGTTGTCCACTATTTTGTGCTTAGTATCAACACTTGCAGCCAGACCGACATAATTCTGCCTCATCTATCGAACGCGATTTGAAGGCGTTTGTAGGCGTGGCCATAATAAAGTAATCTCAAAACTACAAAGCAATATTGGGGAAGGAGAAATTACGAATTGGGTAAGATATTCCGAGCGACCCGAAAATAGTTCATGCTTTCCGAAAATACATCATCAAGAAGAGCTTCAGAGCTCACGTGTCAACCAAGGATTCATCCTGGGACCATTATTAGTCCTTACATTTATAAATGAGATCACGACCGACATAGGCCGCAAAATTAAACTTTTCGCACACAATTGCCTCATCTATATGGAAATTTACACTTGTGATGATCACTCGACCCTAAATCTTTCACTAGATAAGATAACTCACTGGTCCGAACAGTGGCAAATGTCCGTCAACATATAAAAAAATTCGCAGTTACGCCCGAAAGGCGAAGCACCCATTGCGAAAGCAAATTAGTAGATAGCTGTACGAAGTAAGAATAGTAGTTTCATCAGCTGTATAAACTTGTAAACGTTGGCTTACTAATTAAATTAACAATGACAGGATGTGTAAGCGTGACTCAACGACAACGTACAAAATAACACACACGCGGAGACAGCGCTGTCTTTGTGTGTCTGCTTCTTTCTACGTCTTTGTTCAGTCGCGCTTACACATTCTATTATGGATTCAAACCAACTAACCTGTCAACGGGTCTTAACTATATTAACCAGCACGGTGTCACGCGCGCACAGGTAAACATGAACACACATCGCTCGATTACAGTGGAAACTGCCTATAAAACTATGTAGTTAGGAATTGCGGCAGCAGCCGTGAGCCAAATGACCTCCGTGCATCTGTAGTTTCAAAGGGTACGAAATGTCCAAAGCACAGGGTATACGAAGCTAACGGCACTACGCGCACCCTGCACACATCGCAGATAGCTTTGAAGATGAGGCCCGTGCTGGCGCGCACTCTAGCCACGTCGCAGACCGCAGACGCGTCCCTAACGGCGACCGCGATTCGTGTGGCCAGCGCCGTAGTAGACGCCGCGGTTGTGTCCACTCTGTACGGAGCGATGGGCGAAAAGGACACTGAGGCACCGTAGCAGCCGCCCGAGAAGAACGCCCCTCCTCCCTCGCATCACCCCTTGCCTCGCGCGCCACAGGAGAGGACACGCATCGGGGTTGCGTTCCTCGCTCGCGTACGCCTAATTGAACCGCCGTTCACCGGCCTACCCTCACACGCTTTCACTCAACGGAACCTCACGGTGACGTCGATGGCAGAAATGCGCCTAAAAAAGTTAACAGCCTAAACAGCCTGAAAATAAAACAGCCTGAATGACGATGACAAGAAAAAGAAGCACCCTCCGAATTTACATAAACAAGAACACGCCATTGCAAAGAGTTATACTGCAGAAATATGTCTGCGTCACCTTGACTTCCGCAGTGAGATGGGATATGCATATTAACAACGTCACAGCAGCGGCTTTGCGTAAACTATTTCTCCTGGCGTTACCATTCGCAACGGACAGATTCTGAGCTCTTAAGAAACACAATACTGTGCGCCCACTCTTAGAGTATGCAGAAATTGTATGGTTTCTGCATACTGCCACTAAATTAGCCAAAATAGAACCGGTACAAAGGAACGCCTTTAGGCTATTGATAATAAGTTCAAGCGAACAGACTCGCCCACTAATCTTTAAGCATCTACCAGACTTCCCACGGTCGAGAAAAACAAGAACTTTATTGTGGAATAAAACGCTCAATTGGTGGAACCCCTAGACAAGGGCCCCACTGGCTTCCGCGCGCTATCTTGCCATTCGGATGATGGCCCTTTGGACCTCTTCTGGTGAGCTGGACAGCGCCGCCTCCCATTGTGTATGCTCCCGAATTTCCGTGCTTGTCTTTTGTGTATATGCCGTGCATGCCCGTGAGGTGTGGTCTAAGGTTTGCGTGGCCCCGCACCATGGGCATGTGTCCGTATATCTTTCAGGATGAATTTTATGGAGAACGTGCAGGTTGTTATATGTATAGGTTTGCAGCTTTCTCCATTTAACCTGTTCTTCCTTACTTAGATTCTTATCTGGGGGTGGTGGTTTCATTCTATTTCCTCGTTCTTCGTTTTGGTTGGTTCCATAATTATTCTTAGTATGCGCCAAGTTTTTGCGGTACTCATTGTGTCATTAAGGGAGTCACAGAAGCGTTCCCAATTGGACGTAGCTAGTTGCGTTGTGTACTCTTCCGCTTTGCTGGTGATTTCTGTAATGCGTACTTTTAGCTTCCGGTTCCGTTTTTGTCGCTTCAATCTTTTCTTTAGTCCTCTGCGTGCATCCCAGAGATGCAGTAAGTAAGGGTCTGTCTCACGTATTTCACATGTGGGGGCTAGTTCTTTTGTGACTTTATGCTGTTGTTGTATTAAACTTTTACATCATTTACTTAAATAATCGATTGTGGTGCTTCGTTGGCTTCGCATCCGGCGGTATTTCACCAAGTAATAATTTTGGCAATTCCAGTGTGTCGTTTGATTTTCCCAGTCCTAATTGTGGTGCTGATGATTTAATGGTCGCTACCTAAATCATTTAGGGTGTTTATCCATTGCGTATCTTCACAATTCTGCGCTATCGTGAGGTCAGGGCTGGGGTCCATGCTCACACTTCTGCCCTGTCTAGTGGGCACTGCAGGATCCGTTATAACTGTCATGTCGAGACAATAGCAAAACTGGCAAATTTGAGTTTTCCGCAACAACACGTCCATAAGCACAGCTGGTTCGATGCGTCAAAATACATCTTTCTTGCAGAATCCCAAATCCTAAGAAACACAATGAGAATACGCTGATCACAACGATAGCTTCAAACATTCTTTTTTCCCTGACAATCAGTGAACGGAATCGCATAGAACCCTCCTTTACTAACACAGAACCCGTGGCGGATATCACCCAGGAAATTGAAACTGTCTTTAGTAACTAGCCTTTGCTTTTTCTTTGTTTTTCAGTATTATTTTTCGTAGCAAAGAGCTAGGTGACTGCTTTCTAAGCGTGTGCATCTTTGGAGGTGCCTAAGTTGGCGCACTTTCCCGTTTGTACGTAATTAGCATTGTTATTTTCTTTTCAATATGGGTACTGTTTTTTATGCCGCCTGACAAAGCATACTTACGTAGTGGTGATTGGGATCGTAGTGTCAATGCCCTCCTACTTTGGTCGCGTAAGAGATTGACAGTATTGTGAATAAATAAATAAACTACACTGGGCATGTGCCGGTCTTCAATGAACGTCCTTGCCGGCAATGCTTTATCAGGCTGCGCCATAATGCACTGGGTTATGGGCTGCTCTTCAATGAACTTCTCGCCAACTTGGGTCACAGAGAGTGTGCCACTGAGTGCGCGGCACGCGAGGGTGCAATTCGCAGCGTTCGCAGGCACCGGCGCGCCACGCTGCTCATCTCGGAGGCCATGCGCGTTATTCTCAGCCGCGTCATTAGAGGGCGCAGCGTGTCCAGAAAGAAACGTGAGAGAGGAGCCTGGCCGCCGCATGACGCGTTTCTAAGCGTTCGCCTGCACCGGCACGTCATGCATCTCGGAGGCCGCGCTAGGCTACGTGGCAGTGGCGATATATGGTGGCGAATGTTCTTAGGAGAGGGCGAAAGAGGAGTCGCGCTTCAATACACGCCTTGAACAAAACTCGTTTCAACGGAGCCATACATTGTGCCCCTACGTTGAATCAATGCTAACGCATTACTGTCGACAGTCTTCGTGAGATACGTTCTGCTATAATTTCTTTTATAAAATATATGTTATGAGATGTAGAGGAGCTGGCAAATCCTCTAGTCCTATGTGTAATAAAAGGGGAGTGTCCTGGGAAAATCAAAGTCATCGCAATATAGGAGTGTAAGCAGAACCCGTATTACAGTGAATCTCGACTTTAATGGAATTATTAAGGCAGAAAATTAGCGACACAACGTATTACCACATATTGTCATATATAACGCGTGTATGCAGCCGGGTTCCTCGCTAGTGCTTCCCTCTGCACTTCATGGGTAATTGAGCAGCGCCGCCACGGAGTCTACAAGTGACGCTTTGGTCGATATACAAGGCGACCACTTCTAAGCTTTACGGAATTTTTTGAAATATAGTCTGTTAGCACTCTTGCAGTCCTTGAGCTGGATTATTCAGAAAGGCGGACATTACCTGCAGGAGAATGCGAAACACCTATTCAACTAATTAACAAAAATGCAATAATTACGTTCTGAAATATTTCCTTAACGACACATATTGCAATTTACGAATTGTGCCCGGTGAGTTTATCAGGCGCATATCCATGTAGAATGAATTTTCAGAATTGCACAATTTTGGCGATAGGCTTCATAAAACACGTAAAGAAGATGCGCTGTTCTAGCACTTGAAATTTTAAAGAAAACGCTCTTTTCTCAATTGACGCACAAAAGTCACTGCAACGCGCATGCATTTTGTCCTGCACATTAGGAAATAATATCTCTAAACAGGCGTCATCCTGGAAATTAACTTCAAGTGGATACGTCCTGCTAGCTCAACAGCTAAAATTCGAACGTTGCAATATGAGCCGTAAAGTAATTAACTATGGATTAATCAGCGAACTTTCGTCAGTTCGCTCAATCTGTTTTCTGACTTCTCGCTCTGGTAATATCCGCCTCTTCGAAAAATCAAGCTCGAGCACAAGCATTCGGCTATCTGCCGCAGGCAAGTAGTAGAAATTCCATACAACTTAACAATGATGACCCCGTACATTCAGACAAGTTATCTCTGCACATATATATATATATATATATATATATATATATGTGATAGGAGTTCCATTGCATCCATGTGTGAGACAAGTTATGTTATTTTTTTGCCATTCATAAGCGGCAAATATTCAGCGGCGCAAGTTCGCATTGAAGAGGGTCATTGAAGAGTGGCGCTTCATCATCATCATCAGCTGGTTACGCCCACTGCAGGGCACAGGCCTCTCCCATACTTCTCCAACTACCCCGGTCACGTACTAATTGTGGCCATGTTGTCCCTGCAAACGTCTTAATGTCATCCGCCCGCCTAACATTCTGCCACCCCCTGCTACGCTTCCCTTCCCTTCGAGTCCAGCCCGTTATCATTATTGACCATCCGTTATCTTCCCTCCTCAGTACATGTCCTGCCCATGCCCATTTCTCTTTCTTGATTTCAACTAAGATCTCATTAACTCGCGTTTGTTCCCTCACCCAATCTGCTCTTTTCTTGTCCCTTAACGTTACACCCATCATTCTTCTTTCCATAGCTCGTTGCGACCGTCCTCAATTTCAGCACAACCCTTTTCGTAAGCCTCCAGGTTTCTGCCCCATACGTGAGTACTGGTAAGACACAGGTGTTATACACTTTTCTCTTGAGGGATAGTGGCAACCTGCTGTTCATAATTTGAGAACGCCTGCCAAACGCACCCCAGCCCATTCTTATTCTTCTGGTTATTTCAGTCTCATGATCCGGATCCGTGGTCACTACCTGCCCTAAGTAGATGTATTCCCTTACCACTTCCAGTGCCTCGCTACCTATCGTAAACTGCTGTTCTCTTCCAAGACTGTTAAACATTACTTTAGTTTTCTGCAGAAAAATTTTCAGACCCACCCTTCTGCTTTGCCTCTCCAGGTCAGTGAGCATGCATTGCAATTGGTCTCCTGAGTTACCAAGCAAGGCAATATCATCAGGGAATCGCAAGTTGCTAAGGTATTCTCCATCAACTTTTATCCCCAATTCTTCCCACTCCAGGTCTCTGAATACCTCCTGTAAACATGCTGCGAATAGCATTGGAGAGATCGTATCTGCCTGTCTGACGCCTTTCTTAATTGGGATTTTGTTGCTTTCTTTATGGAGGACTACGGTGGCTGTGGAGCCGCTATAGATATCTTCCAGTATTTTTACATATGGCTCATCTACACCCTGATTCCGTAATGCCTCCATGACTGCTAAAGTTTCGACTGAAGCAAACGCTTTTTCATAATCAATGAAAGCTATATATAAGGGTTGGTTATATTCCGCACATTTCTCTATCATCTGATTGATAGTGTGAATATGGTCTATTGTTGAGTAGCCTTTACGGAATCCTGCCTGGTCCTTTGGTTGACGGAAGTCTAAGGCGTTCCTGATTCTATTTGCAATTACCTTAGTAAATACTTTGTAGGCAACGGACAGTAAACTGATCGGTCTATAATTTTTCAAGTCTTTGGCGTCCCCTGTCTTATGGATTAGGATTATGTTAGCGTTTTTCCAAGATTCCGGTACGCTCAAAGTCCTGAGGCATTGCTTATACAGGGTGGCCAGTTTCACTAGAACAGTCTGCCCACCATCCTTCAACAAATCTGCTGTTACCTGATCCTCCCCAGCTGCTTTCCCCCTTTGCATAGCTCCCAAGGCTTTCTTTACTTCTTCCGGCGTTACTTGTGGCATTTCAAGTTCCTCTAGACTATTCTCTCGCACATTATCGTCGTGGGTGTTACTGGTACTGTATAAATCTCTATAGAACTCCTAAGCCCCTTCTCATCCATATTAGTAACGATATTGCCGGCTTTGTCTCTTAACGCATACATCTGATTCTTGCCTATTCCTAGTTTCTTCTTCACTGCTTTTGGGCTTCCTCCGTTCCTGAGAACATGTTCAATTCTCTCGATATTATAGTTCCTTATGTCAGCTGTCTTACGCTTGTTGATTAACTGGGTGGCGCTTACCCAGTGGCAAAGACCCAGTGATCCAAGTTGGTGTCAAAAAGGTTCACCGTAAAGCGGCACACAAGCAGTGGGACATACCAAGTCGCACGAGTTGGCGTGATACAGAGTAATTGATGAGTGATGGGGCACGGTCTCATACCCAGTCGCCCAAGTTGTTCCGAAGATTGGTTTCGAACACCGTTCCCTCAGTAAAGCAATCTGATGCTCCAACTATTCGGCCAAGGACTAGAGAGTGGCCTCAGTTGGCGGGAAAATTGTAAGACAGACAGACAGACAGACAGAGAGACAGACAGACAGACAGACAGACAGACAGACAGACAGACAGACAGACAGACAGAGAGACAGACGGACGGACGGACGGACGGACGGACGGACGGACGGACGGACGGACGGACGGACGGACACGGACGGACGGACAGACAGACAGACAGACAGACAGACAGACAGACAGACAGACAGACAGACAGACAGACAGACAGACAGACAGACAGACAGACAGATAGATAGATAGATAGATAGATAGATAGATAGATAGATAGATAGATAGATAGATAGATAGATAGATAGATAGATAGATAGATAGATAGATAGATAGAAGCACCGGAAAGTCACCCTAGTACTAGAAAAATGCCTATCACAATAAAATCTCTCACAAACTGGGTTGTTCAGGTTTTGATGGTTTAAGATATTGAAAGTCCGCCGCTCCCTAAGCGCAACCATTACGGAATGTGCAGAAGCACTCACGCTGTAACGCGACAAACATTGGACAGCTACCGCACAGTAATCGCCAGCGTATGAGGAAATACACTAGAGAAAATTAGATTTTTCGGTATAGAGTAGAGGACCTGAGATATACCATGTAGGAAAAGAAGGCGCCAGAGCATTTTGCTCTTTAGTTCATCGTTTCTGCACGCAAAGGTATTATATTTAACGTATCAGAGCGCAGAATAAGCCGTAAGCCGTCGTCGGAGCCTTCAAAACCAATAACGCATTATGAAAAGGCAGAAGCCCGAAGAGTAGCAGCGGAGCAACGCATGCGTGCTCTTGGCAAGCGCCAGACGGAAGATGATCACATAGCGGAAACGCGCAGAACCAAAATTTGTATAGCAAAGTATCAGAAGGCTGAAGAAGCAGGCGATACGTCGTTAGAGCCAATGGAAGCAAAGTTTAATGAGCCGACAAAAGCGGAAGGAAAGCATGTGGCTCAAACTTTCTAAAAACTATGCGTAGAGAAGGTCCAGCTTCAACGAGACCTCCAACAGATTGGAGGAAATTACGGAGACTGATAAATAGAAGAGCGGTTGAAGATAACTTCGTGTGTCTTCAAGGGACAGCGCGAGACGATGAAGATAGAAGGCAGGAAACACAGAGGACAGTGCTGAACTCACAACTAACTTGATTACAAGGCATACAGAAACTTATGTACTACAACCCATACTCACGTGCTCTCCCATCAATGGCGTCATTACCAGTGCGCCGGCAAAAACGCAAAACACTGTAATCTAATGCTACATTATGAGGCGGTTCATTGAAGCCTAATATTTCAGGAAAGAAGGATCGCGTTGTGTAAGCATGCCATTATTTAACTTGTATGACAGGGAATTTGAATATTTAGATCGTCGCGCTTTTGATCTGATTACACAATTCGTGTAAGTTCCAAATCCTGCATGCGCGTCTTGCGCTGAGCGATAACGTTTAACATGTGTTACCCGTTGAAAAGCAGTTAACAGAGAAAGATGAAAAAGCACACGTGTCATTAGATTGTATTTCAGCATGCCAAGAACCATTTGTGCTTTGAAATGTTCCTGTGCAGCATAGCGTCTCTTGAAATCAAACAAGTCAACGCCAAATGAGAGTTATTGATAGACATTGCATTGATTTTACGTTTGGAATTTAGAGCATTACTATACTTGTGGAGCCGGTGTTCTCTTTTCAGATTCCCGAAAAAAAGTTAATTTAATTTATTGACGGCGCTCATTAAATCTTGTTATTCCTTAAGTTGAACGCATTCAACACATCTTTTGCCACTCGCTGGCCTCTACGTGTGTTTCGGGTTCATTTCAACGTCGCAAACAGCAATTAAGACGGAACCACATAATTCACAAGCAAATATGAAGAAACCTAAGGTTTATATAGAACTCGATTCACTTTACATATTTGTTGTAATTTTTTAGGTTAGCCGTCCAGTAACGAGACAATGTTTCAGGAAGTTACTGTGGTATGGTAAATTTAAATTCTAGAAGAGCCACCTCTTCCTTTGTTCCCCTCACCTTGCTCGCCCCCTCGACAGAAAGGCAGCAGCCTATATGAACGTACGACGCAAGAAAAACATGGCGGACTGACACTAGTAAATAGACTGTGTGACTACGCTTTGAGAACCGCGTTATTTTACAAAGTGTGTGGTAGAAAAAAATATTCTCGTCAACTGTGCATACATCACTACTGGAAATGAAGTGCTTTCTGTCACGCCTCTAACTTTTTTTTAAATAAACAAATAACAGGGCTTTCTTCTCACCCAGTGCAAAGTTAAGCAGATATATTCTATTTTCTGTCCTGAGTGCGTTGCCGACAAAACCGTCTTTACATCCCGCAGTTTCAGAACCTTCTAGTATATCCTTGGTTAGCATGTCCGGATGCTGGTGCAACAATTTACACATCCTTGAAGGTATAGGCAGGCAGTTACGCTGCCTGCAGTAGAGGTTATTTGAAATAGTACTTTCGATTGTGACATCCCAAAGATTGCCCGAGGTACCTGTTTTAGCAGGTTCACGGGAGCGAGTTGAGAATGTGTTTCAAGTGTGGCAACAAACTGGCTTCGGTGCTTCATGCTACATCGAACGATGTTCTCTCTTGTGTAAATTTGATTTTGAACTGTTGCCAAAGCATTTTGCGTGGTGCAGACAAAAAATTACAGTGCTTTCGAATGAATTTTTTTTAACAAATTGTGGGGCATTATTTGCAAATAAGGCACAGCCAATCTTTATTCCTTGACGCCTCGTGCGTTTATGTTGAGTGTCAGAACCGTTGTTTATCGTACAACAACGAACTTCAATACGGGACTGGCAGCCAGCAGGCCGCCAATGTGCTTTCTCGTTAGGAGCAAACAATCTTGTATTCATCGGGAAACGGCACGGACACTACTTTTAAGAATGTTCTTTTCTTACTTCTCTACCAAGATTGAAAGAAATGTGCCTCTAGAGGCTTACTAAACTAATGTTTCTTTTTCTTTAGTGACTACGCTTTGTCACGCATGCTGAAAAACAAGAACTCCAGGTAAGCTAAAGCGCAATGTAATTTATTACCAACATAATTATTGTTTCGATCTTGTTAATTGCAGCAGCGAAATCTTCTAATCAGTAGCCATAACCTATATAGGTCAAGTCTTTATTTTCAGTTTGTACGTACAAATGAACTGAAATATGGTGAGAAAGAAGCAACGAAAAATGCACCGATCGGCGGGCCTCACCACCTTGTCAAGTCAGCAGTAGGCACAATGCAAAAAAAAAAAGACAAGTTTATATGCACTCACAAAGCGCAAGATTGACAGAGAAGACCTATGTCTCGTAGTCGGCAACAACAGGCAATGCAAGTAATTGTAAAGCTGTAACAGAGAGTGGTACACTGTAAGTTAACATGCAAACGCTTGACATCCCGGTAGCATATATTGCTTAACAAAGGTCTTCCACATGGCAGACAAACACATAGTATTTAGCTGGTCATAGAATGAGGTATTCAGGAATTTCGGTACAATCTAGCTTAACATAGAAAACCCGCAGTTTGTTCTACGCTTTTGTAATACAAAAGTACTCTGTAGTCTGATTCCATATGAGAATTAAATGAATAATAATTTCTTATAATTGTTTTATAAAACCATGCATATCAGTAGTAAAAGAATTTGTTGACAGGTACAATATTATAATGTATAAAAGCATGCCTAGTGGGCGAATCATATGACCCGTTGACAAGGGCGCGGAGGACATTTTTTTAGGAGGTTTGCAGTTCTGGAACGTTAGACATCGTTGTGTTGCCCTAAACAAGGAAACAATACCTTATGTTGGAATAAAAATGCATCATACAACGTAATCTTAGTTTTCGTAGGTAATATGTGCCTGTTACGCTAATTATGATTCAAGAAAGTGTTGAAAGATCATTAACAGAGACATCCCATGTCATCGTACTCCTGAACATTGTCCACAATGACTTGAAGGTGTCCACGTATTCGATCACGGTGCCACTGTCGTAAAAAGAGGGGTGGTAAAATATTAGTTTTTTTTTTCTTGCGACAAGCCAACAAACAAAGATACCAAGGACAACATTGGGGAAATTACGTCTACTTACTAATTTAATTAAAGAAATGATAAATTAATGGAAATGGAGGCGGCTGAAACAACTTGCCGCAGGTGGGGAATGATCCCACCTCTTCGTATTACGCGTGCGATGCTCTACCAATTGAGCTACCACGGCGCCGTTCTCCTATCCACTTTCTTCGGTATTTATGCTTTACTACTAGAACTAATCCTGAGAGTGTTAGCCAGCGCCACCAATCACAGACCTTGGCGGCGGACGTGGAACGTACTTTCTACCGCAGGCATCACTAGTACGTGACCTTTCTGGGCGAAGGCAACTGGCCAATAAACCCGGACATGCTACCTGAAGGCACCAATGTTGCCGGATTCGAGACCCTCATTATGCAAGAACGAGAAGAATGCGAAGACGTGGGATAGTTCCCCACCCGCGGCAAGTTGTATTTTCATCCGTCTTCATTGTCATTAATTTATCATTTCTTTAATTCAGTTAGTAAGTAGAAGTAATTGCCCCTATGTTGTGCTTGGTATCTTTGTTTGTTGGCTTCTCATGACATAAATAAATAATCGGGCCCCTCGGTTAACCCCTTTCCTTCTCGTTGTTATCTTTAAGGGAGCTAGAGTACAGCTATAGTGTTTCTTTGTTTATTTTTAGGAAAAAAACTGATGATCATGTGGAAAGTAATGAGAGTGCGCGGTTTGCGGTATCTGCTAACCGTTGTATATCATTGGAAGAGAAGAATAGGCTAGTGTCGTCCGGGTATTTTGCATTGGTGTTAAAGTAAGGGATATCATTTATATATATATTGAACAGCAGTGGGCTCCAAAACGCTGCCCTGAGGGACGCAATTCAAAATTCTTAGAATCTGTGAAGAGTAATGACTTATGACCACGTATTGATGATACCAGAGTATTTATTAATGAGCACCCCTGTCCCACCTTGAAACGTCTTCTTTCGCTGAAATTAGCAAGAAAGCGCGAATGTCAGTGGCGCTTTGTCTGGACGCGAAATGGCAAAGTACTTGCACGCAAGACTGAAGCCAGTAGTGTCGTCCACATTGCCTCAGAGACTGACGTTCAAAAGGTCGCCTAAATTACAGCGTCTAAAGAAGTTCAACTTTGCTATCTTTTGACTATATATGATGTATCGTGAATATAGCTTACCAAGCGAAATCGCTCTGCCCGCACACGCAAGAAACATTTCCGCGCTTCACGTGAATTCACGTTCACTTGCCTATAAGCACGACCTACTAACTATGTTTCTAGCCTAGCGTACTTTCCCATTTGAGATTATCATGTCCTCTGAAACTTGGTATCAGGAACATAGTGAAATGCTGATCATAGATGGTTACACACATTCCTTTATTAATCGCACCGATAAACGTGGGGGCGGTGTAGCATTGCATGTCAAGCGCGGCATACAGTGTGATGTGCTTGAGGAATTCACCTGCGTCAGGCCACATTACGAAGTCCTAAGCCTTAAATCTGACAGCAACCTGTTTGTTGCAATGTACCGACCACCTGCTGGTAATATATCTAATTTCTTATAATTTACTGAAAAGCTCTTAGAGCATGCTACTTTTGACAATTACAAAGTGCTTCTTGGTGGTGACTTCAACATTAAAGGGCTTGATGAAAGCGCTCCAACTCGTGCAGTAACTAATGTAATCAAGTCTTCCGGTTTCTGCAGCGTTATTACGTCACCTACTCGCGTGACACCATCCTGTCAATGAGGTCTCGACAATTTCTTTGGTAACGCTGGTGCAGAGACTTACACAGCCGAGACTATCAGCTATGATATCAACGATCATTGTCCAATATTCATAACATGCTCATTTTATATTCACGAAAGAACTTTACCTGATACCACGTTCAGGTATACAGATGCCTGTCAGGCGAAAATATGGAATACTTTCGCGCACTTGCTTTGCGCACAGACTTGTCTTGTCTTTGTAACAATAAAGATGCTAGTCAAGCGTACGATAAATTTCTGTCCATATTCAGTCGTCTATACAATTTGTCTTTCCCGCTTAAAACAGGAAAGGTAAAAAAGCGCATTAGAAAGCCGTGGGCGCAACCACAGCACGTTAGAATGATTAACAAAAAAAAATCGGATGTTCAATAAATTTCTGCGTACGCGTCAGCAAAGCGATCTCACTTCATTTAGGAAGTTAAGGATTATACTAAATAAAGAACTGCGAAAAGCTAAAGCCCTCTATTACGGGAGCCTTTTTGCAGCCGTGCAGAGAAAAAATCCAGAAAAGACAATTATCAATGATGCACTCAGACAGGAAAATGTGAATCGCACTTTGCGTGAGATAACCATGAACAACGAAGAGGTGTCGGGCGTCCTTTTAACCGAGTGGTTCAATGAACACTTTGGGAACATGACGGCATCATCAAAAAACACGGTCAGTGGTACTACTGTTAAGACATGAATGCAGAGCATTTTTCTCGAGCCGACTGACGATGCCAAAATTTGTCGTACATTTTTGAGCTTAAAAAGCAACAATGCTGTTGATGCAGACAGCATTCAAATCAGACCTATAAGATTTGTAATCGATGTCATCGCAGTTCATCTCGCATTTGTGTTTAACTTTGTTGTGGAATCCGGTCATTTTCGAACAAGTATGAAGAAAGCAAGGGTGTCAGTTATTTTCAAAGGTGGGAACCGAAATGACCTGGGGAATTATAGGCCTATTTCCATTTTATCCGCTTTTTCTAAGGGTTTCGAAAAACTTATTTCTTCTCGCATTAGCGATTTCTTTGCGAAGAATGACATTTTTTCTGATTGTCAACACGGATTCCGCTGGGCAGGTCAACCGGAACAGGTTTGTTACGCCAAAAAGAACTAATAATCAGTAACATTGATGCGGGAGAACTAAAGTTGGGTATTTTTATTGATTATAGCAAGGCATTTGATCGTTTAATTCATCAAATTTTAATAAGTAAACTAGAAGGATATGGTATCCGTGGCGTGGCAAATCTGCTGTTTCAATCTTATCTGTCTGGGCGGACGCAGTGCGTTGCTATTGAAAAATACTGCTCTTCCTCTAGGGAAATTAAATCAGGTGTGCCCCAGGGTAGCGTTTTGGGCCTGATTTTGTTTAATATCTATGTAAACGATAGTGCTGAAATAGTAAGTGACACATCCTTTGTACTATACCCTGACGATACGAGCCTGTTTGTCTCTGGCAATTATCTTGATGATCTGTTACACAGACCTCGCAGTATCCTTTCTAATTTGTCGAGTTGGTCTCGTGATAACGCTTTAACAATTAATAGCTCTAAATCAAAGGCCATATTATTCAAGGCAATAGGCAAGCAGTCTTATTCAACTGAAGAATTATTGTTGGATTGCGTGCCCATTGAGATTGTAACCAAATACAAAGTATTGGGCGTAACGCTTTCAGAAGATGTGAACTGGACATATCACATTGAACTAGTTATGAAATCATTGTCATCTGCCGCAGGTGCTTTGACCCGTTACCGTCATTTTTTTCCAGAGAAGTAAAGTTCCAGATATATTATGCCTTATTTGAATCGAATATGAATTATTGTGCGCTTGTATAGGCTACCACCACGAAACGCAATCTTTATGCACTTGTTGAACTTCAAAAACGAGCACTTCGACATGTTGCGAATGTACCTTATTTCCATTCTACTGCGCTACTTTTTGAAAGTTTCAACATAATACAAGTAACTAACATTTATGATTACAGGCTACTGTATTCTTCTTTCTTCGGGACCAAAAATTTTAGAACCTTTAAAAAAATACGTCACGACTTGAATATGACAAGTGATGCGCGTACCCGCAGTAAAGACAGGTGGTTAGTTCCGTACAGGCGTACAAATTACCTCATGCAGTCGCTAAGACACACGCTACCTTCACTATTAAACAAATTTGGGAAAGAAAATGTTATCATAAATAACTTGACTCGAAAACAGATTAGAGCGTATTTTTGTAAACCTATTTTTGAAATGTGGTCTTTGTAATTATTGTAAATGTGACCCATTGCATTTGTATACCCTAATAGATCAGTGTTCCCATTGTTGACTTACTGCTGGCATGTGAGCTGTATGTCGCAGCTTTTCGCCTGGAGGACCCCCAACAAGTTTGTTGGAAATAAAGCATTTGATTTTTATTTTGATATTGAGACCGCGAACCCAGGTATGATTTAATTAGGTTGAGGGCGTGCCCACCTATGCCATAATGCTCTTATTTTGCAAAAAGAATATTGTGATTTAAGCAGACGAAGGCTTTGCTGAAATCAACAAAAATGCCAAGAGTTAGGAAATGTGTGTGGAAATTCTTTAATATGTTTTTTTTTTTTTTAACAACTAGTGCATACTCCGAAGGTTTATTAAAATGGCAAGCTGCATTCATCAAATTTAAGTAAACGAGTATCTTGATAAAATAAATGTCAACGTATAATAGCATTAGTTCAAGTTTCAGAATAATAATATTTAGCAAAAACAACCATTAAGCAAAAAGAAAAATATTTTGCGTCCTTTCCTGGTCGCCAATGTGCAATTGTTTATTTATTCACCTGAAATTCGTAGGAAGCCTGTCTCTAGTGGTGTGTTTTTTCATCTTTGCCAGAAGCAAATAACAGCCAGTCGCATCCTAATTTGCGCCACATGCGGGTCTAAAGCTAAGCGCAGGAAGAGAGTACAAAGAAATGCTAGTGGAAAGTATGTATGCTCTACTGTTATGCTCATTTAGACTTTATAGTTCTGTAAAATCATGCTAAACCTTTGGCGATGCTCCTGAACAAAAAATAATACAATCACGATTCGGAAGTTCCCGACATTCTATTCTTATAGCGCATGCAGATAAGGCAGCTCGGATGTTAAGCCAAGAAGACCGCTGCGTCCCCCTTCCTCTCTCAAGGACTGACGCCGCGAGACAAATTCACAATCTAGCTCGCAAGATCTCCTTAGCAGAGTGGAATACCGCACATACAAGGCGCACAAGACTGCACAGACTAAACCCGTCACTTCAACTCAGACCTCCGGCCGGTCTGCATCGGCGCGAAGCGTCTCTTCTGTGTCGGTTGTGTCTTGGAGTTGTCTTCACAAATGCCTACTCAGCACTAATTAGAATGGCTGATAGTCCTGCACGTGATGTTTGCGGATGCGAGGAGAACATTGACCACTTATTGTGCCATTGTCCTTAATTTCAAACACGAAGACACTCTTTGTCCAACGCATTCAGGAAATTCGATGATCGTCCTCTGAGTGAACAGACATAACTAGAGCACCGTCCCCATCGATCATCGGCTCAGAAGGCAGTGAATGCACTTTTGTGCTTTCTCAACAACGTCTGGCTTGCGAGAGCGGCATTAACTGAAGTACTGTCCGTACACGTATCTACACCTTCTCTCTCCCTTCTCTCTCTTCCCCTTCTCCCTTCTCCCAGCGCAGGGTAGCCAACCAGACCCTTGACTGGTTAACATCCCTGCCTTCCTATATTCCTCTCTCTCTTTCTCTCTCTTGTTGTGGCGCTGGCTAACACACTTAGGGCTATACCTAGTAAGCACAAATACCAAAGTTACTTAACGAATTGATAGGCGCCGCCGTAGCACACTTCGTAGCCCAACGCACACGTAATGTGGAGTTTGTGCGTTCGGCTCCCAACGGCGACAAGTTATCGTTTCGTACAGTTTCATTTCCTTTTTCTTCGTGGCTTTCTACATTCCAATTTCAACCACAGTCAATTTTCTCGATTCTTTCCTTAGCTTGAGTGTGTGTTGGCGTTATGTAGTCACGGTTAACAAAACCGAGCATCTCGGTTCCTCTTCTCTTATAAAGAATTAAGGTAAGTCATGCTTGTTAGATCTTAAAATAGGACCGAGTCAGCTCATCATAAAGTAGACGGCAACACCACAAAATAGTTGATAATGTTCGCAACCACCTTTTTAGAGAAGAGCTCGGCTGCCTGAACAGGAAATGTAATTCTGCTGCGTGCTCGATCATGTCGTTGCTATTTTGAATCGTGGTGCGCTGTCACTGGAAGTCAACTCCGTATCTTGATGGAAATGGGACAGGGACGCGAGAGTAGGTAGATGATGACTTCAGAATGACTTGACCGCCTCCATGGAGGCGCAATAGAAGACACATTGCAGACGACTCGCGCACGGCAACTGGCGGGTGGTTATGCTTCAGTATGTACTCTTTTGTTATCTTTTATTGTTTAATTAAGCGTAAAGCTTTAGCAGAATTGAAGGGGATGCAGAATGTGAGCACTTCGAATGCGCTTTACTCATTGTTTTAGTCATTGCCAGAAAGTATGCACGATTTTATTAAATTCAGAACAAATTATTTCAGTTTATTTAAAGCATGGGCGTAGAACTTCGCGCATGTTATCTTTTATTGCGGTGTTTTGCACTGCATTCGATATTATTGGTTTTACGTTCTTTGCGTTGTTTTCATACATGGTGCTTAGCTATCCACGTTGATGGTTACAACCTGTGCTGACGAGTCCCTAGTGAATTTTTAACTAAAAGAAGATATGTTGGTTTCCTTTCTTCTGACTGACATGACATGACAAGAACTTTATTTGGGTCCTGAGGGACTGAGAACTCGGGGAGCCAAAACCGAAGGCTCCCAAAGATCAAGTCCGGTGGCTCCGCCCACGATGGAACCGGGAGATGAAGTCCCGCCGCAATGTCGTGGGCCCTCTGGACAGCCTGGAGTTGAATGTTGAGATCACTGCTCTTGAGAGATTCCTGCCGTTGTTCTTTCGTGATCGGTGGAGAGGCGTTAAGGGCTGGGCAAAGCCAGAGCATGTTGTCAAAGGAGCATGAGTCATGACCACATTTGGGGCACGACTGTGAGTTTTCAGGATCTATCTTCTTAAGGGATCGAGGAGTGGGATACGAACTGGTTCGCAGGAGTCTCAGTGTGGTAGCCTGAGGTTTGTTCAATTTGGGGTGACGGGGTGGAAATGTCCTCCTGCCTAGTCGATAATGGGAAACAATTTCGTGGAATGTACATAATGGATCTTTGTGGATGTTGACCTCGTTCCAAGCCTGGCTATCCGCGACAGCGCGGTTCGTGAAATCGCGCGCTCTCCTGTGGGCCTGCTGGTTAGGATTACATCCAAGCGGGTTAATTGAGCTATCTAGATGGGCTGGGAACCACGAGATTTGGTATCCTCCTTCGTTACTCTCCCTAGTCCTTTGAAGTGCTTTGATCACAATACTGTACGCCTGTTCAGATATGAGGGCGGACGAGAAGGATCTAACCGCTGTGCGCGAGTTCGAGAAGACGATAGCGGGAACTTTTGAGCTGTGAAAAGCCAGAGCGATCGCCGCTTCCTCCGCCGCATGGGCAAACTTCGTATAAACAGAGGCTGCATTGACCAGGTTGCCTGCCGCGTCTACCACCGAGACAGCGAACTCATCCCCACTGTCATACCTGGCAGCATCGACAAAGAGGGCAACTAGTTTCTGCTGATTGATCTTTTTAAGGATGGACTTGGCTCTCGCGAATCTTCTACCCTAGTTATGCACTGGATGGATGTTTCGCGGGAAGGGTCAACCATGATGCAAGCTCTGGTTTCCCGGGTCAAGCTAACTTTGGTCGCCGGTTCATGTCTGGGTTGGATTGCTGCTTCTGCTAAAATCCTAATCCCTGGCTTAGTGGATGAAAGACTCATTATCTGAGCCGCTGTGTGAGCTTCTTTTAGCTCATCGATGGTGTTATGGAGTCCTAGCTCCAGCAGCTTCTCAGTGCTTTCACGTCCCTTTCAGAAAGAAGTGTACGTGACCCAATTTAATGGATGAACGTTCAAGTTATATAGAATGACAATGCGCTTGACTTCCAGCACCTACGTGGAGGAGAGATATATGTTACTAATAACAATGTTTATGTTAAATTACGCTCCAGGCGACAGGCATATTTCATCGCTCGTTGTCTCACTGCCGCAAACGCAGTTCGGGCGTCGAACAGGCCAACGAGGCCGAGCTCAGAAACTGTGGTCTCCCTAATGTACGCCGCAAGATTAATGGATAGCACCCGGTGCGTGGAAATGACACTGAGCCCGACGCATCTCTGGGGACACATTCTTCATTAACCATTTTCTCCGCGGAAATTGTCTTCTACCATATTCATCGCCGTCAGCCTCTAGGGGTCGAGATTGAATAAGTAGCGCGTCAGAATATGTTTGATTTCAATGAAATACACACAGAATTACATGTTGCGTTATGAATGAAAAATGGTTCGTGGCGTTGCCCACTTGATAAGCTACATGGAGTAGCGGGAAAGGGTAATGTTACCACCAGTCAGAGCCCTGTAGTATGTATCCTTCTAGCGTGGACTCCATTATACTGGATATATATATATATATATATATATATATATATATATCTGATGACCCATATGGAAATTTACGAATTCTAGCAGTGAACTTCGCAAGGCGGATCCACTTGGAACGAATTCTAAGGACGACATCAGTTTCGAGATACAAGTTCCTGAACTTTGCGGAGAAACGCATTGGCGTTCCAGTTACGCGTGCGCTTCAGTGCATGAAACGACGTTTTGTAAATAAATCAACTGGAACGCCAATGCATTTCTCCGCAATGTTCGGGAATTTGTATCTCGAAACTAGTGTCGTCCTGAGAATTCGTTCCAAGTGGATCCGCCTTGTGAAGTCCATTGCTATAATTTGTAAATTTCCCTATGGGTCATCAGATAATTAGCTAGAGAGTTAATTAGTGAATTCTTGTTAATTAGTCGCTTTTGCGTTTCAATTTCTTGAGCAAGTAGTGTCCGCCGCTTCCAGTAGACCAGCTGTGATATCTGCCACAGGCAACTTGTAAAGATTTGTGAAACTGTTCGCTGAAATACCCTGCCTATGAGGCATGTTAAAAAAAAAGAATTAAGGCTTTGGTCAGCAGAAATACATACATTTATTGATTAGAAGGTACAAAACTCCAATTCTCTTCGATGTTGTCTTCTTGGTAATGTGCACACTTCTCCGTTGGAAGCACTTCTGGAACGCGTATTCTGAAATGTTTTTTTTTTTTTTTTTTTAATGGCCGTGTAGTAGGCGTTGGCTCCACGTTAAAGAAACCCAGGTCGTCAAAATTATTCCCGAGTGCCTCTGCTGTGGTGTGCCTCATAAACAAATCGTGGTTTTCGCAAGTAAAACCCCAGAAATAAATTAACCATTACTGAAGTGGTTAAGGTGGTTACTTGAAAAATAACGGCTCAACTCGCGCTAAAATATATTTCTTTTTCCAAGTTCTTTGCGCGACCTAAACCCCTATCTTAATTTGCAATAGGCTGGTCGATGAGACTATATAAGGGTTGACCTTTCCTTAAACCAAACTAAACTTTGTTTAAAGAAAAAAAAGCCTTGTGAAAACTATTTCTCAGCATAAATTCAGCTGTCAGAAGAACACAATGTCAGATCGAAATGCCAGCATTGAGGGGGGCATTTCCATAGCTCCGCGAGTTAAGCTTTACGAAGCACAAGGACCAACGTTATAAAACTGTTCAATAGGATTGGAGGAAAAAGCAAAACGTAGGCCGGAACATCATGCTGTCCCGACGGTTTCATAATAACGACGTCTATGAAAGAGCAAAGAAGGCAACGATAAAAGAAAAGGCACAGAAACGCACACAAACAGACTACTTCGAACCCAAGGGGTTCTCATTTTCATTTCCTAACACTGCTATCATTGATTGAGCGGGAATATGGTAATACAAACGCGTTGCGCGTATATCCCCGTGCGTCGACGGATGTGCTTTAAAACAAGCGCCATACTCCTTTACATAAAAGTGCGAGGCAGAGTTTATATGAGCAGGAGAACAAGAATGTGACCCTTAAGAATTTCAGCCACGCACGTGTAGGTTTCCGCGCCGGTGATAGGTTTATGCAATGCATCAAGCACTCCTAACTCTGCAAATTCTCCACTACGGAGTTACGCTGCACACACTCCTGACGGCCGGGCATCAGATCTTGAGAAAGATTAAGGCAACAAAGACCTCGATTAGATTTTATTTTCAGCATCCGCCATCGTTGCAACAAAGAGTATCGGCCATTCTGATGAGGAATTGTAATGAGTTTGCTGAGCTTTCCTTTGTGCACTTGGGACACGAAATTATTGAGCTACCATCGGGAGAATGTAAGTTGTGGTTATAGCCGTAGTAATAGATTAGAATTCTGCAAGAGAAGATTCTTGGATGCTTCTGATCATAATAATGGCTCGAGTATGGGCAGAGTGTGCTATTATCAGTGCAGTGACGAAAAAAACTATATTGGCTGTTTTCTTAAATGTAATATTGTGCAATGGACATGCCACAGAACCTTATTATGCATCCTGTTCGGCAATTAAGTCTTTAAATGCGTGAGAATTTCTATGCCAAACCCACGAGAAATAATTCCGTCACCAAAGACAATGAATTGACTATTTTACTATACCCCCTTAATAATTGGCTCATACCCCATTAGACAAAGGCTCATACCTACATGAGGCAGAGCCTACAAGTGCTCAGCAAAGTGAAGCGAACAGTGCATACGATATTCTAATTGACATTAAGAGAAAAAATGGAGATGGGCAGGTCATGTAATGCGCAGGTTAGATAACCGTTTGATCATTATGGTTACAGAATGGGTACAAAGAAAAGAGAAGCGCTGTTGAGGACGGCAGAAGAATAGGTGGGGCGACGAAATTAGGGAATTCGCGGGCTCTAGTTGGAATCAGTTAACGCAGGACAGGGGTAATTGGAGATCGCACGCAGAGACCTTCGTTCCTGCAGTGAACGATGATGATGTTGATGCACAGCACGCAGAACAGCATACGTTTAAGAAAAGAACAAGCTCAAAAAAAGCGTCCGAACCATCAATAAAACATTCCATACCCCCCTCAGCAAATGTAGTGGTGATTTTGCAACTGCTTCACTAAATTAGCTCTAAGTCATACTAATTAACACCAAAGGTGAAGGGCTCGAGTGCCTTAATTGACTATATCTTATTAACGCTCGCTCATTAACTTCACCTTAATTAACACCAACAGTCATGGGTTGCCGTAATGAACTCTATTTTCATTAAACCTGCCTTATCATGTTCGCTATCGACAATGATAAGCGAACGACGGATGATAGTTAATAAGGGTTTATACTGATCGGATCAAGCTCCATAAAATTGATAATGACACCGGGCTACGTGGAGATGGGCAAGTGGCACAATGCTTACGCATACTTAGACAACTAGCACTGGAGTTTCTGCGTGATTTTTTAAAGAATAGTCTAAGAGTTCTTTATTAGTTAACTTTACGCATCACTCTCAATGATCTCAGGTTTTCTGCTTACTGGAACAGCACAGAGCTAGTTTGATGTGACGATTCTGGGATTGCAATGTTGTTCCGTCGGTGAAGCGAACGGTGAACAATGAGAAAGGAGTGTAATCGAGTGAAAGGAATAGCTACGTTATACCGGCATAGTATTATTGGCTCGAAATATCAACCCGGTGCCCTTTTGCAATTAATTAAAGCATACTTTTTCGTTTATGTACGTAAAACGTTTTGGATCAGTCATAAATGCCTACAATTACCCTGACATGCGATTATTCGCCTTTCAGTGATTAAAGAAACGGTGAATTTGTCTGTTGAATTACAGCAAGCATGTTTTTTCGGGTTTATGCTGCGTACAATAATATGATTCCGTATTCAAGATTTATACTGCTCTAAGACATGCTGAAAACTGTACTGCTGTACCATATAAGCAAAAACTGAAGATTTCGGGAGCAGGGCATATTATGAATAAAAGAAAAGATTGCATTGAAGAAAATAAAACAGACCAAGAAGAACGAAGCATCACTGCAGAGAACAATGGTTGCTACAGGCACTCACTGAAAATGGAATCAGTTGAGACTAATTTAACCAGCTTAAAACATGCATTCTGCAAACAAAAATGTGTACACATTTTTTTAGCTGATAGAAGTGATTTGATTAGATAACTATACCGCTTTCATACATTCTAAGAAAAAGCAGACAGTATTAGATGAAGTCGAAGGATGTGTTATCAGGAAAGAAAATAATAATTCAAGCAGAGCTGTGTCTTATCTGGGCTAAACGGTGTCAGTTACATTAGGAGTTGCTTCGATGCGCATATTCTCTGCGCTGCTGTATATTTAGTGTTCGCTATGTTCTGTGCATATTTGAATGTGCGCGCGCTTGCATGCGCACGAACACACGCGTTTGTGGGAATGCAAATGATTGTACAGGATAACAAAATAGAATACATTTCGACATCGCCGCTGGCCTTCTCTAAGTACTAGTCGAATTCTTCCATTATTCATACTTTCTGTGATTTAATCATAAATCGACACAATTTCATAACAAGACTGCACTATCTTCGGCACAAGCGCACAAAAACAACGGGATATTCTTTAATGAAAACTGGGTTGAACTTGCTTAAAGTACTTCGCATTAAAAATTGGGGAGCAATTCTGGTTACCTGGTGCAACCCAAATATCTGACACGACTGGTTGACCTTGATAGCTATGAAAGCTTATTTCAAGCGGTATACGTGTCGTCGGTTTTCGTATCGTCATGTTTATTTGCCACAAAAAGCCGCAAAAAAATTTATTTGTCCTCACCAACAACTTGATCTCACTTTATTCAAGGTAAGGGTTTCAGTGATGGGACAGACCAACACCCTTAAGAATACAATAATTTTCACCTTGAAACAAATCCTCTCCCACCCGCCCAGGTGGTGCATTGTCTTCATGCCTTCTTCTTTGGGACCCTGCTTAGGTGCGTGTGCTCTGTGCCTTGCTCTGTCTATTTAAAGGTTTCATAAGCCATATTTAAGAATTACTCAAACAGAAACACTTCCCAACGATCACACTTGGTGAATAAAATGTTTATACTATCGACAGCTCAACAGGGA